>NC_068939.1:87520395-87820395 GCF_016801865.2 Culex pipiens pallens | reverse complement strand
AAAAGTACCTCGAGGAGCAGGACAAGAAGAAGAAAGCGCCAGCGTCCCGCCAACCTCCGAAGACTTTGAGCTCGAACGCTGCAGCAGCTGGCGGCGGAGCGGTTCCATCGACCAAACCAGCGTTCCCTCCCGGTTGGGGAGGTTCATACGCTAGAGTAGCCGCTTCTGGCGTCGGTACTCCCCCGGGACAAGCTGATGTTACTGGTGATGATCTCTTCACGCTTCCTGAGTTTTTCGCCCTTGCTGGAGAGATGCTCACGCGCTTTCGTGCCTGCCGAAACAAGGCAGAACAATTCCAAGCTCTCAGTGAGCTGATGATGAAGTACATCTACAACGGATAAGCTGCCTTGTGCAGCGAAGTTTTTCGACGTCAACAGACAATACAAACTGTGATTTAGTTTTAAGCTTTTCCTATTTCTATCCTTTTCCTTAGCAAATCTCGAAGGTTTTTTATTTTATTTTTCCTTCTCTTGCCAAATCCATTGTTAGAATATCCAATTACATCTAAATGAATTATAGTGTAAACCATAGTTGAAAGGAACTCCAAAACTCTATTAGGTTATAAGAAACACTAAATTGTAAATTGATTATTTACTAATAAACACTAATTGAATTGAATTAATATACTTTTCGAATCTACATTGACCCAGAAGGGTCATTTTTTCATTTAGAACAAAATTTTTCATTTTAAAATTTCGTGTTTTTTCTAACTTTGCAGGGTTATTTTTTAGAGTGTAACAATGTTTTACAAAGTTGTCGAGCAGACAATTACAAAAATTTTGATATATAGACATAAGGGGTTTGCTTATAAACATCACGAGTTATCGCGATTTTACGAAAAAAATGTTTTGAAAATGTTTGTCGTCGTCGATCATGGCCATTCATGGTCACCCGCGAAAGACATGGACGACGAAACAAAGAGAAACGCAAAAAGTAACTTTTTCAAAACTTTTTTTTCGTAAAATCGCGATAACTCGTGATGTTTATAAGCAAACCCCTTATGTCTAGAGAGCCTGGACTTTTATTAGAGAACGGACATCTCAAAACAAAAGTACCAATCGAAGCACGAGAACTGTCAAACGGAGGTACCAATCGAGCAGAAGAAATTTCAGTTGACGTTCAATCGATGGGAAGTATTGTAATTTGGGTGATTTATATTTTATTCGAAAAAGTGCAAAACACAAATTGAAAACAAAACAATTTCAATTTTCTTTTTCAATTTAAATTTCGTTAAATATTTTCAAGTTTTCTTTTGCTGATTCGTAAACTCATTATGTCGTTGCGTATTAATGCCGCGCAAAAATTGTCAGTTTCGGGCGCTGGGAAAAAATTGCAAAAATTTGGTGTCTTCGGGATTTTTATTCTAAATTTAATTAAGGTTCTACATCTGAGAAATTGTAAAATCGGAGAACTATGGCGCCCTTCACAGGTAAAAAAGTAAACAGTTGCTTTTTCCAAACATTTTGACGATTTTGCTATACAAACTTCAAGCGATTAGAGGGAGGGATTTCCGTGGTCAGAATGAGCTCAAATAAGAAATTTGATTTCAGGGGGTAGTCCCGAGGAAGCCCGGATTCCGACCGCCCTAGTTAACAGGATACACTTTTTTACAGCTGGTTTTATTTATTAATTATTCATCATTGTGTGATTTATATTACAGAACGCTATATTATTTGTTTATTACATCAATATAGCGTTCTCTAATTTCTATTATTGAAATATAATGAAATATATTGAAATAAGGCTTGATAAAAAAAGAGGTTAATATAAATATTTATTGTTGGTACTTTTCATCATATGAAATGAGTCGTTAAAGAATAGAAAAGGGCTAGAAAGGGCTGATTAAGGAGTTGAAAGTCGTCGTTCTAAGTCGTCTAATGTTGTACTAAAATAAATTAAACATCACATTTTTTTCTCTTACTACTTTACGCATTCAATACATCGAACGACTATCTAGTTTAGTCTTAACTACCGCCTTGGGTTCTAGGGTTTTCAATTGGAATGACAAAAATCGTCGAATCAATTTTATCCTCATGTCGTGGCAATCAGAGAAATGGGCGGCCTGAACTTTAGAAAAAAACGGTAACATCTTATCAAATATGTTGTTCTCATCCCTGAACGAATCAATATAACATCTAAAAATCGTGTCTAATTCTAGAAAGAAATCAAATGTTTCCTTGTTCGCATAAACGAGCGAGTGTCCTGTGAAGTCTTTCTCTCGAGTGAATTCCGCGAATGGTACATCATTTCCGGCACCTGTGCAAATTGCTTCACATTTGTCGCAATTAATCTTTTTCAAAAGTTTGCCCAAAATATTTCCAGCAACGTGGTAGAATGCGTTCAGCCCAATAGTGTCCAGATTGGGAACAACTTTTTTCGTCGCTTCAGTTGGTGAATTTTGCTCCTCTTGTGGTTTGTGTGCTGCGATAACGCTAGTAAAATCCAGCAACCACTCACGATCATCAAATTCGTATGATGATCCCTGAACATCATCCATCAGTTGTGCAACACAAATATTTTTCAAAATGTTCTTCACTTGTAGAGCGTTAGGCTTTTTTTGACGAATCCGGATCTGGCTGAACAGGTTCTCCACGCAGTCTTGCGTTAGCCGCCCAGTTAGTACAAATTTGAAGCCCCGGACGTCCAGAAAATAGGCTTGCAATCTCAAGACGGAGTTCACGTTCAGTATCAGCGCTGCTTGCCACGGCTTCCATCTTTTATCCTCCCCAACCGTGATCGTGAAGATGAACTTCCGCATGAACTGCATGAAATCTACAGCTTTATCGTACGCTTCCTTGTTGGCTGTAATAAGGACCGTAAATTAAAAAAAAAGAATCTGTAAATAATAAAAAAATGGCGTACCTTTACTGAATGCAAGAACACGACTTCGGTTTGTGGATAAACTGAACCATTTCGCCAAACTTTCAATTAAGAAAGCTGTAGCTAAGACATCTGGGCGATTTGCCACCTTTGCAAACAGTCGTAGAGCAGCTGCATTAGTGTGGTTCACATATTTGGCGGAAAAAGGTACTTTCATCTTCTCAAAATGATTTGATTTTTGAGAATTGAAATCAACGTCGGCAGCATTTAACTTAGAAACCAATTTCAATCTGTTATGCTGTTCAAATAGTACCAAATCTCGAAGATGCCATATGCTCGCTGTTCGTGTAGGCAGGTTGTGTTCCCTTGCTGTTTCCTCTGGTAGTTCGATAATCTCGTTGGCGAGCCAACCTTGGACGGCACTTTTAAATACATGCACCGCATCAGGAATGATTTCAAGTGATCGCGTTTTGTCGACCGGATGTTGCATTGCCTGGCTATTCAACACAGTGTCCTTCTTGTACTGAAGTCCCGACTCCTTCCAGAACCGCTTGTTGCTACCGCTACAGTCAGATACGACGAAATTGACGCGAAATCCTATCCCTTCAACTAACTCGATCAGCTGGTGAATACGGTTCTTGATAACGTTTGCGGGAATGCTGTTTCCGGTGAACTCGTAGCTAATAATCTGTTTCCATCTTCTTTTCATCCCAACGAGCATGAACACCAAAGCATGACTGGCCAGTTTCGCCTGGTCACCTCCAACAGTGACAGTTCCAAAAAATTTTTGATTGGCTGGACAATACCGACGAAGCTCTGTGATGGACATCTCATCAAAAACTATTCCGCAGTTCAAATCTTCGTCGTCCATGCACTGACGTTTCAGCGATAGAAGCTCGAGAATCTCCATCAGAATCCCAACGTCGAATTTCAAATTTTCCAGACGGCGTGTGAGTGTGCGTATTGACGGCAGAGGCAACTTTTCACACAGTTTGTTATACCCTGCGGATCCGGTTGCAAATTTCAGTTTCAATCCATCGATGATCGTTTCCTCACTCCAGACCTTGGGTCGCTGCAAGTTGTGAACTAAAACATGAATTTGATCTTCGTTTAGGATGCGTTTTAGGGCGGCCTTCGCAAAGCTGTTTATTTCAGCTTGCTTCTTCCAATCGTCTCTCTGCTCACGAGTTCGTTTCAGTTTAGCTCTCAATTGTGCCAAACGGCTGAAAAAAGAATATTATAAATAATATTGCACTAAAATTTAAACAAATACTGCTTACTCTTCGTACTCTTGTTTCGTCTTGGAACAAACTGCCGAGTGTTCGCTATCTTCACTGCAATGAGTCAGAACTTCGCAGCAACTTTTCTTTTCCGTGCTATAACTAACGTTGTCTTCCAAGTTTCGCCTGTAAGAGGGTCAAGTTAAACAAAAATAAAGTAATTTTACTTTATGTTTTACCGTTTCCGAGAATTAACTTTGCAAATGGAAGCTTCATTTTTAAAAGAACTGCTTCCAGCAGATGCCATCGTAGAATCCAAGAGAGGAGTTGATGTAACCATTTGGTCTAGGATTGTCCATTCCTCGCAAATCGAGGTTTGAGGTGAGCGTGGACATCCTAGCGGCAGTGCGGCTACCGCAGACCGAGCGTATGATCTTGCTGGCGTGGCTGCCGAAGTCCCTGCGTAACCTTCCGCGAATGATCGTGCCGGGGACAACTCTGGAAGCGGACCGTCTTCTAGCAATTCATCTTCGTCGATATATGGGGCGTACGGACTTGCTGGCTGGGAAACGGTAACAACTGCACATTCTCGGATCTCTTCGTTCAAAGCATATACACATTCCGCCTGTGCCTGCTCCGGCATGGCTGCCGCAGAACGCGCGTGGCTCGGCGCGGAAGATCTTGCTGGTGTGTCTGATGCAGACCGCGCACAACTCGATTCAGGTACTCTTTCTCGGGACAACTCTGGAAGTCGGACGTCGTGCAGCTCTTCATCTTCCTCAATGTATAGAGAGTACGGACTCATTGGTCTGGGGATGTCTGGAACCTCCTCAAGTGCAGCCTGTGCTGATGTGGTGACCGCAGACGGAATGCAACTTTTCGTGGAAGATCGTGCCGGGGACAACTCCGGAAGCGGACCGTCCTCTAGCACGTCTTCCTCGATGAATGAGGAGTATGGACTTCCCATTGGTATCGCAGACCAAGCGTAATTCGTCGCGGATATTCTTGCCGGCGTGGCTGCCGCAGTCCTTGCGGGACCCTCAGCGAACGATCGTGCCGGGGACAACTCCGGAAGCGGACCGTCTTCTAGCACGTCTTCCTCGATGAATGAGGAGTACGTACATCCCATTGGTACAGCAGACCAAGCGTAATTCGTCGCGAATGACCTTACAGGCATGCCTGCGGAACCCTCCGCGAACGATCGTGCCGGGGACAACTCTGGAAGCGGACCATCTTCTAGCAATTCATCTTCGTCGATAGGGGCGTACGGACTTGCTGGCTGGGAAACGGTAACAACTGCACATTCTCGGATCTCTTCGTTCAAATCATATACACATTCCGCCTGTGCCTGCTCCGGCAGGGCTGCCGCAGAACGCGCTTGGCTCGCCGCGGAAGATCTTGCTGGTGTTTCAGGTACTCTTTCTCGGGACAACTCTGGAAGTCGGACGTCGTGCAGCTCTTCATCTTCCTCAATGTATAGAGAGTACGGGCTCATTGGCCTCGGGGTGTCTGGAACCACCTCGAGTGCAGCCTGTGCGATCCGCTGGATCTCTTTGCGAAAATCTTCCGGCGCAATAAAAGATCCATACTTGGACCATGCTGACCGTGCCAGCGCAGGAATTGCTGGTGTGGTGACTGCAGACGGAATGCAACTTTCCATGGAAGATCGTGCCGGGGACAACTCCGGAAGCGGACCGTCATCTAGTACCTCATCTTCCTCGATGAACGTGGAGTACGGACTTACTGGCTGGAGGATGTCTGGAACGTCCGTAACTGGTGCCGGCGTGCAACGTATTTCTTCGATAGTATCCTCTTCCGGTACGATTAACGACTGAATCGAATTTGAGGGCACTTCCTGCTTTGGGACAGTATGTACAGTTTTGAGCACCTTGCCAGTTTTTGAATAATACAATGAATTCGGCTCGAAGTGCGCCTACAACAAATATTTAAGTTGTGGATTACAAAATAAAATTGAAGTGAAAAATCTTCTAAACTTACAATGCACACCCTTGTTGATTTGTTAATTACAAAATCCTCTGCCAAACCCAATAACTCACGCCACTTCAGACGGCGGTCCGAATCAACCGGAAACTGCAGAAAGGTTTTTGAAGTTTTTTGGGAATTTTTGCAAACGCAGCACCTCATTTTAGCTTTACACCATCAATAAACTATGTTTCAACTCAGTTTGTTTTGGTTCGATTGACTGATCAAAAGAGAATCTGAAAAGAGTCACGCAGGTGCTTTGACATTTGCAGTGCTGCAAGCTATTTTGACTGATGTGCATGCAGTGGTGCCAGTTTTAGTATTTTAAGATGTCCGTTCTCTAATAAAAGTCCAGGCTCTCTACTTATGTCTATATATCAATTTTACATAAAAGTTCCTTTGACACCAAATTTCTATCTCATCACCGTTTCAGGCTGCAAATTATTGAAAAACACCTCTTTTTTCGCATGTTCAAAAATGGAAGGGTTCGTACCGCCCCTCCGTCACGAGATATAAAAAACGGACCTCGGATTCGTGATCAGGGACAAAATTTACTCCTTAGGACAAAGTTTCACGCAAATCGAAGAGGGGTCGGGGCAACTTTTCCCGATTTCATGTGAGTTGGTAGAGAATTACCCAATTCTATCTATATATTCTGTTCTATTCTATTTTGCATGATATTTATTTGATTTTGACGAAATTTTATTATAAAACGGCAGAAAAATTGTATTTTTTTTTTAAATTAAGGTTTTTTCTTCTCTTTTTTCAAATTTCAAAAAAATGAAATCCAATGCCAAATCAGCTAAATATTGAACGAATCCGTGTAAGCTTTTACAAACAAATTAACACTAGATAAGATCACATTATTCAGGCTTAGAAAATATAAAATTTGCAAGCAAGTTATAGCAAAATCTCTTCACAAACAAAAAAAAAAACGAAAAAAGAAATTGACTTTATAGCTGTCGGCCACCATTGTGGCTAGTACCAACCACTAGTGTCTTCCTTTTTATCTACAAGGACTTCGCCACCCTGGGATCCTAAGTGTATGAAAGTATGGCACGGAGCGACAGCGCCGAATACCCATATTTACATAAAGAATTTTAGAACGCCCGCCGCGGGATTTGAACCGGCGACCTCTGGATTGTGATCCACACGAGCAATATAAAAACAAACAAAACCCTGCTATAATAGGGACGTGGCGTTACATCGTGCTGCCATTTGGTTGTTTGAAGTGCAAGGAAGGGTGGAAAAGTGCTGAGTCATCGTCTTAAAATAGACAGCGTCCTATCTCGCCCAGCAAAATGAAGTCGATAAAGTAGTCGGTTTCGATACAGAAAAAGTGGAAAACGTGATTTAAAAATGGCAACGCCATCCCCCTATTATCGATTTTATGAAATCTAAGAAAATATTCAGTTAACATAATTCCTACAATAAATTTTCAATTCAACCTGCCTCATATCAGTTTGAAAAATAAAACATAAAAAACTGTGTTTCTAATTTCAACCATCACATTCAGGACTCCGATTGCAATTATACAATCAACAAAAATAACATAAATCTTTAAAAAAAATGCTTGTAAATGCCAGGACCCGTGGTGTAGGGGTAAGCGTGATTGCCTCTCACCCAGTCGGCTTGGGTTCGATCCCGGAAGGTCCCGGTGGCATTTTTCGAGACGAGATTTGTCTGATCACGCCTTCCGTCGGACGGGGTAGTAAAGTTGGCCCAGGTCTTAGCTAGAGGGTTACGTCGATAGCTCAGTCCGGGTGTAGGAGTCGTCTCCCTTGGTCCTGCCTCGGTGGAGTGGCTGTAGGCAATTGAACTGACAATCCAAAGGTCGTCAGTTCAAATTCCGGGGTGGATGGAAGCTAAGGTATAAAAAGAGGTTTGCAATTTCCCTCAACAATCAAGCCTTCGGACACCTAGTTTCGAGTAGGAATCTCGCAATCAAAAATGCCAAGACAATGCTGTAGTGCGAATAATTTGTTTTTTTGCTTGTAAATTTGTGTGGGGCGCCTAATTGATGCTTCGCCAAGGGCGTCGTAGACCTAAGGAACGGTTCTGGTTTTACTGAATTTTCATCAACTGAAATTTCAGTAAACGATTCAGTATTAAAGATATTACTGAATTTTCAGTCAACTGACATTTGTCACTTTGACAGATAGTTTACTGAAATTTCAATAAAATCAGAAACTGAAAAAATGCTGTGCTGAAAAATCGATTTTGAAATTATGTACATTCTATTGAGACATATTTGCGAACAGCTCCAAAGCAAAGCAACCCACCTAAACGACCCCGGGTCTTTTGTGGTATCTGTTGCAAGTTTGCTGCTCATTTCTAGGCGTCCGAAGGTTATGTGTGGTGAGTTTTACGCTAAAGGACCGACGTTTTACCTCCCCATCCGATAGAAAGCCAGGAGGATAAGGCGGGAATCGAACCCGCGCCCCATAGCAACTTAGGGATCGGCAGCCAAAGCCGCTAACCACCGCGCCACGAGGCCACGAGCTGCAGTATACGTTAATTACGTTAAAATGTGTACATGTGATTCACTTAAGATTGTAATGAAAGAGATTTATAGTAAAAGTTGTATTTAGTCATAGATAATAAAATAATTTGTGTAACGTAACTCCAAAAAGGCTCTCTTCCTGAACAAAATCTCTCGAGTATTTCCGCTCAGCTCCACTCACTGCGAGCCATCCCCAAACTACTGCCGAGACTAAACGTAATAAAGCTCAACTAGTAAAGCTGGTAGCACCGCCCGCTCCTAGATTGCATTCCTCGTGGACCCATGGGTCCCTGGCGCCACCATCGGATCTTGCACCTTCCCCACGAACAACAGTGCGTCCGATTCCTCGTCCTTGATGTAAAACATGAAGGGCCGTTCAGCTATAAACTCGATCGGATTGTCATCTATTCCGAACTTGTTCACCAGCTGAATTTCCGTCGCCGCAAAGGCAAGCGTTCCCTTTTCGTTGACCTCGATGCCGGCTTTCTGGAGTATTTTGGAGACCTGCAGGGTTTCATTTAGTCCTCCCGAGAGTTGTGGCAGCGACGCCCGGTTGGTGAACACCTCGGAGATGCCGAGCGTGGTCAGGGCATCGTTGAGGGTGGCTCCGTAGTCAAACTTGAACTTGGGGATGACCACAACCACTTCTTCGCGGAGTAATTTACCCTCCAGTTTGATTAGGTTGTCCGCCGTTAGGGTCGACACCATTTGGTCCAGCGTTCGGTTTGCGTACGGGAGCACGATGTACATCGAGAAGAGGCGACCCTTGTACGGTAGTCGGACCATCTCGAGCTGAAGTTCCGGGTCGTCCAGGTACGCGTAGATGTCGGTTTGTTCCATGAACTCTGGTTTGGTGCTGTGGTTCGGGCTGACGTGGAACTCTCGCTTGCGGGTGTTGTTCTCGTCGAAGGAGTTGCGCCACGAAGCCTTCAGGAAGAGTACGTTCGCGATGATCATCACCGAGTTTTTGATGTGATCTGAAATTAACAGATGAACATGATTTGAAACTCCTTGTTTTTATCGAACCTACCTTCAGTCACCAGCTCGTTCAGATGTCCGTGGGTAATGTTAGAACACCAGTCGTTCACCCTGGCGACCGTTTCGGACGTTTTGCCAAAGTCAACCCGTTCGATGTTGGTTTTGTAGCACCACTCCACCAGTTCGGTGTAATTGGCGGTAACGTTCGCCACGCCATCGTCCACGTAGACACGTGTCCCAATGTTGAACTCGTAGTTGCCGTTCTCCTTCTGCCAAAAAGGAAAGATAAAACATCAAACTTAAAACTGTGTATCGATTTTGACGCTACAATCGTACGAACCGTTGAACTTTCCAGGAACTCCCGATACAGCTCCCGGCTCTTGTCCAGATTCACCCCGACCAGGGCCTTGGAGAGTTCACGCTTGGTGGTGCTGTTTTCGGCTGCCGCCTCGTACAGCAGCGTGAGCAGCAACTTGACGGAAAACGGCGAGAAAATGGTGTTTTGTTGCTCGCGCTGGAAAACTTCCTAAAACGATAGAAAGAAGAAAAGAAAAAAACCTTAAAGAGAGTTCATCGGAAAAAATCCGCGGCCTTTGGGGGGCCATACGCGACGCACCTTTACCAGCTTCCAATCAAAGTCATTGTTGAGGGAAACGACTTCGGGGTCCAACGATGGCGGCGGTGGTGGTGGCAGCGATAAGGGCAGGTTCGTTTGTATCTGGTTTGATTGGTGCTGGGACACGGTCTCCGATGACACGAGCGATGCCAGCAGAACTGGGGAAGGGAAGAAGAGGGGAAGAAATGAGTTGTGTGGTCTCGGAATCGAAAATTTCCATCCTGGGGAAGACGTGGCCACCCACACAACCCACCCGCTCAGAGGGGACCACTTGGAAATGGTAACATTATTGGAGGAGGAAAATCGGTTGCTCTCTGTTTGCGTAAAGTTTTTCAAACCAAAACATGGTGAACGTTGTTTGATTGGGTTAACTTTAAGGCTTTAAGGGAGTGTTTTGCCGATCAAGTGAATTGCTTTTTTCAATCTTTCTTTAAACAGGTCTGTCCCTTTAAAATTATCATTATTTGTCAGTATTCGTTGTTGATCAATATCGAAATCATCATTATATAAAATAATAACACATTATTTTCTTCTTTTTCCAGGTAAGGTTAAAATAGTCTTCCCAATATTGGATAACCCAGTTGTAAGTAAACTCGATTGCTCCAAATTTGCATCAATCCTAAATTAAATGACAACTGCATTGCTAGCGATGACTAGTATGAATCTGTTCCTTTCAATTTAAGCTCGCTTAATAAAAAGGGTGGAAATCCCCGGGACAAAATTTCTTTTAAACAGCAAATAAATCTCGCACGAGGAGCACGACTAATACTGATTTAGGCTACGAGAGCTTTTCTCCAACAAAACTGGAAATGGATTTTATTTGTGTGTATCTGTTTTATTTTATTCGGCTCAAACTTTGGTTTACCCATGCAAGGCTCCATACAATTTTGGCAGCTGCCTTTACAAAAAAAGTTGCAGGTTACTTTTTAAACGACTACCAGTTATGTTGGTCCGAGCCGGGATTTGAACCCCGATCATCCACATACCAGGCGGAATCTCCCTTTTTGAGTTAAATTGAGTTAAAATTACATCATTCAACCTACCAAAATTACACCTCGTGTGTCGCGTGCTACCTTGTGACAACGACTATTTTGGTTGAAATTAAGTTAATGATGACGTTTTGTTAAACTCAACAATTCCTACAAGATGCTTTAACCCGAACATTTTCTTCCGTTTTGCCGAGTATCGCAATACATACTTAGTCATTGAAACAATATCAAGACTTGTTTAAACATCACTCGATTACGAATGACTTTCTCTAATCAAATCTCTAACGATCTTTTTTGCGAACATGTTCCTTCCCAAAACCCGGAAACCTACATTTTCTGGCTTTGTTTTGATCGAACGTTTCGTCTCCTTACCTCCGTCACCCCTTGCCTGTTACGCTTCCACTTCTACTACTTGCAGGCTGATGACGACGTTCTACTGCTTACAAACAGAGCTCCAGCAAAGCGACCCGATAACGATCTTAATTACAGAAGCTTCTAAAACTACTCGCCGATGAACGGCAAGTCCAAGTTCAATGCAAAACTGCTTGGTCGTGACCGCCGTCATCATCAACCCCACTGGGCAGAGGAAGTTGTAGAACGGGTCTCGGCGTTGACGTGAAGGAATTACCGGTTAAACCACTTTTTCTGACCTCCAAACTCGGGAGGAATTCACCAAACAAGAAGCGACTGCAGACCAGAACTGCCGTGGTGAAGAAAGTTTGCATGGCTTGAACAACAACTTGTTGTTGTAGTTGATGACGTACAGAACACTTACACAGTAGCACTACGCAACTTCGTTGACCAGCGGACTCCATGCTCGCGGTTGACGATGTTCTGCTAGTTCCGTGTACGGCGTCCGGGCAGATCTTCAGGTGACGTAACGCTGTTCTGCTGGAGTTCTGCACGCGTCTTCCGCAATTCTTCTGATCGAATTCCACGATATACGAGTACGACAAACAACAAGTCTGACAGTGCTGACCAGGCCAACGCGTTCACTACGACGACGACTCCGGCTCGACTCGGCGATAACAATCTAAGCACGAAGACCAGCGCAAAATTTGATGCTCATCGGAGTGAAGTTCACTCGTACGCGCTCACACTCTCGCTCTCTCATCAACCGATCCAACTAACGATCGGCAGTCAACTGGCAGGCATTAGTAAGGTCGGATGGACGGTCCCGGGACAGACAGCAGTGTTGATGAATGATGGTTGAGCTGGTGACGGACGATCGGGGATCGTCGCGGCAGTCACTTGCACTGTGATAATGAGTTCCCCAATGGCGATGATGATCACGGAGCTGTGACGGCAGAGCAACGTTGGTTGAAGCGGTGTGGGCTTTTCCGTAATCGATAACCGTTGGTTTTATTTTTTTTAAGGATTACCGTAGGGGGAGGTAATATGCACCCCCTAAGGGAAAGCTGTGATTTCTCAACCATTACAGCATTACTGTGGAAGAATTTTGTTTGATGTTCTAAAACAACTATTATTCTTTGCCATCCATGAGAAAAAAGTCTTAAAAAACCACAAAATTGCTCGAAAATATCAAATTTCTTAAAACATTTTTGATTCATTTCAAACAACCATGCGGGGCAATATGAACCGCAACATTGGGGCAAAATGCACTACAACAACGGGGCAAAATGCACCACAACATGGGGCAAAATGCACCGGGTAAAAGGAGTTTTCACTAGTCACCACTAGATGACACCGCTGTTTTTTCAAAGGAGTTTCAGAGCGGTGCATTTTGCCCCGACCACGCTTTTTGCAGAAAATTTAATTAAAAATGCATTTTTGATGTTTTTGAACTTATCTATATACAGAATAATGAAAATTATGGCAAAAACTATAACCTCAACACTTACAATATCAATAAATACTTTTTATATTGTCAAAAAATCATAATGAAAGTTCAATGAAAATTATATAAAACACAACATTTTAAAGTTTTGCAAATAACTTAAGCCGTTTTTATAATGCGATGCTCAAATTTTTCCAGCATGGTTTAGCAATGTATAGCTTTCAATTTCTATGATTTTTTCCCCGGAAAATTCTTCCAAATACCGAGAAAAGCAGGGGGTGCATTTTGCCCCGGGGGTGCATATTACCCCCTCTCCTCCTAATTTAAAGCGTTTGAAGAATTGTGGTAATGTTTTGTGTCTTCTAACTATTTGTCATCTTGGATAAACCAACTGTTGAAGAACAGAATGGATTTTTTTGTATTTTTGTTTCTCAAATTTCATCGATTTCTACCCCCTCACAAAAGCAAGCCCCCTTTTTATTGAATTTACGCGGTTAACACTATAGAGTAAACGTGCACCAATTCTGGGAAATATCTAATCTGAACGAGGAAATTCTCGTTAAACTGGCCACTCTGCTGTCGGTCTCTTTTGAGAATGTTTTTGGCCAGCAAACGCGTTCTCTGTTGACTGTGGTCGGTGGTCGGTGTGGGGCGATCACTGTCGTGTGCCCTGATGTGATTATCATCGTTAGCCTGATTGTTATTTCTACTTCCCATGAAGCCCATACGAACCGGTGGTGTGGAGCCAGAAGAGGCAAGGATGCTTTTATTGAATTTTGTATGGTTTTTTTATATGACATTTAAGAAAAAGTCACATTTTGTCTCACTTCCAAACTAGTTTTCAACTTCCGTAAATTAACAGCCTAATCTCAACTCATTTGAACGGCACTGTCCGTCACGCGCTAATGCCTCCCCAAACGACTGATTGTCGTCTAGTCGCTCTTGTGGAGGCTTGCTCATCATGTCCAGCAGATGAACCCGCCGGGATCATAGTTCAGAGCAACACATTGTGAACAATGACTGGACGGACTGAATGATGCTGGCTCCACAACAAGCCTGCAGACGTGATAAGAGCAATAAATCTAATCGTCGGTGTTGATTTTGAGTCTGAGTCGTGACTTGTGATTTTGAGTTAAAGGGCATTCAGATATGGTTATTAATTCAAATTTAATGCTGTTGGCAAATTGTTTGGGTTTAGTTTGGATTTAATGCTCTTTACAATTGTGTTGGGTTCTCAACTTTGCCAGCAAATAAGCACAAACCAGTTGCCTCGTCCTCGATGAAAAACGCAAAAGGTCGATTGGCATTGAACAGTTGCAAACCATCTGGAACAGTGTTGACTTTGTTGGTCAAAGTAATGCCTGGAACAATGTTAATTGTTAGAACAAAGATTTCAAACAGGATTTCAAGAGTGCTCTACCTCCAGCCACACTGGCATCGCTTCCCGTCTCGTCAACAGTGATTCCAACCTTCTGCAATACCTGAGATATTCTAACCTGATCTCTTGCCCCTTTTCCACGTGCCAGTAAGGGTAAGGATCTGTCCATAGAGAAAATTTCTCGGATTCCAATCTGCAATTCAAAACAAAGAATTCAGTCAGCTGGATATTCAAATTCTTCTCTAATGACTCTTACCTTCTGTAAAGATTCACTAAGCTGTACAGAGAAGTCGAACTTAAACTTGGGAATGGTAACGTTGACGTCCAGCTCGTCCATGTACCACAGCGCTTGGTGCAGAACTTGCGGCGTAATTCGACTCAGTACATCATCAACGGTTTGATTCTGGTGAGGTAGCATAAAGAACATGGCGAACTTCCCACCCTGGTATGGCATCCGAAGCAGCTGAGCTCCCAGCGTGGTCGAATCATCGTAATACAGCAGATCGATCTGTTGCATGTAATCTACTTGAACCCCGTTGAAAATACCCTGCCTTGTATTACTTGCTGGAAATGGGGATTTCCACTGTCCTTTGAAGGAAGCAATGCTGGCCAACGCGATAACTGAGTTGGTGATGTCAGCTGGAATTTTGAAGAATCAAAAATGAAAAAATTCTTATCAAGGTATAAACGACAAACTCACCTTCACTAACCAGCTTATTGATACGTCCCTGCGTAACGGAGTTAGCCCAATCGTTGATCACCTCAACAGCCTCCCGTGGTTTCGAAAAGGGCACATTCTCTGCAGAAGCATTGTAAAAGTGCTCCACGATGAGTTCGTACTTTGAGGCTACGTCAATAAAGTCATCCAAGAAGAATTTGGTGTCCAAGCGAACATCGTACATGCTGTCCGATTTCAAAACTGACTCCAGCAGCTGTTGATAGTTAGTTCGGGTATCCTGAAGATCTCCATTTGGTTCCAGCACTAGTCGCAGCTCTGTGCTGAGTGGGTTCGCACCGGAAATCTCCCCAACTCCGGTAGCTTCGTACAAAAGAACTAGCATCAATTTTACAAGAAACGGTGAAATCACTGCGTTGGACTTTTCTGCAAATACTTGCTGGAAAAATGTAGTTTGATTATTTTTCTTATACACGTATAAAAATTAACCAACCTTCGTAAGAATCCAGTCGAACTCAACATTTCTAATGTTTTGAAACCGACCTCCATCTAACTGTTCCTCATCAGCAGCTGCTGATTTTCTTACCATCAACAAAAAACCTAAAATATCAATAGAACTTGACACTATGCATGTTTTTTTTTGTAATACTTCAAAACGCTTACTTACTGAATAAAGCAATGCAATTGAAGACTTTTTGCAATATCATGGTAATTTTAAAATTCAACTGAAGAAATGACTGACTTTAAATTACACTAACAAATTTCTCGACCGTCCCAGCAAACGCTCGAAAAGCTACTGAATTTCCCACAAATTAATAAACTAATACAAATAAATGAGGTGGCGATCGACCGGTCTCAAACTGGTCATTATCGTTCTATCGTGTTGCATGTTGCTTTTTGACGTATCTTAAAAAAAAATACTCTTCAAAGTTTGATCTTGAATAAACTTAATCTTCTGATCATAACTAATTAATTTCATTTCGTCCACCGTACTTAAAAAAATGATAAACGGCACTTTTAATAATACCACATCATAGTGCTGTGCTAGATGACAAGGTGGTACTTTTTGAATAAATTGGGATTTTATCAACAGTGAAGATATTAAAATTGTACCAACTCATTGTTGCCAAAAATATGCACGTGCGATAAGGAAGCACGACCCCAACCATGTGTATAATATGCAAATACAGAGGATCTACTGAAAGAAAAACATGAACTGGTTTTCACAATCGGTATTCCCAGGATTACAGTGTGGAATTATTATCAACAGAAGATGCTCGGAAATTATACGGATCGTTTCTCGAACAGTCTCGAAAACTCATGCCTCATGGTTAAAACATCCACTGACGTGAACAGGATAGGCATTTCACACTTGGTCATTATCCTATTTACATTAGTCTACTTGATTTAACCAGATAAAACAAGAAAATTTCAGCAAATGATTTCGGAAAACAATGATCTAACAAAAACTTTTTTTTTATTCGTCTTGATTAGACATTTCTCCATAAAACTACGCAAATTGGTTATACGATAAGGGTTTAAAAATTACTTAGCATTGATTGGAGACAGTGATTTATGTGGACAACTATATTTACAATTTGAATGATAATGGTGGAATGGTGCCATTTTATATCAGAAAATGTAAAAAAAGGCAAAAATTGAAAAAGTGGCTATAAAATCATGAATAAGATAGGCAAAATGTAATGATAGTAGGTGGTAGAATAGGGCTAATACAACAAAAATAAACATAAACTAAACAAGATAAATTCTAATTAAAATACTAAAAATAAATCAAGAAAAACGTTTTTCGTAGGACAAAAGTTGCTCAAAATGACCTCCTAAACACGGGAAAAATAAAATTTTTCGAAAAAAAATTGGGCAGCAGAGGGTTGACCATTCAGCCACGAGCATACAAAAAAGCTTTGAAAATTCTAAAAAAATATTGCCTGTATGATTTTTTTGATCATTTTTTTATCATTCGAAATAATAACTTTTCCACACAATAAATAGAAAACAAAAAATAATTGTTAAAAATACCGTTTTTAATATTCTGAAATGTTTCAGATGAAACAAATTAATACAATTTGTACATAATACAAATTAGGAAATTATCTGCTTAATCCTTTCAAATTGTATTAAAAAAAACTAACTTAATCCACCTATGTGGTTGGAGCCTTCCTCACTTATTACCAACAATGGCTGATATGATGGAATTGTACAAAAATTTCATCTATTTTTAGATCCGGAATAAAAAAGTACAGACACGGTTGCCAGATTTTCAATATTTTAGGCTCGTTGGAAAGGTCTTTTGATAACCTCACCAACGTTACATACATTTAAGCGAGATCCGGCTTCCAAAAAGTACACCAATATCACTTAAGTTGACATATCTCGAGACAAGGTTGCCAGATCTTCAATGTCTTGGACTCGTTGAAAAGTTCTTTTGAAAATCTAACCAACGATGGGTCGGATGGTGGACCCGGACATAGTTTACATACATTTAAGTGATATCCGGCATCCAAAAAGCACATCAATATCACTTAAGTGGGCATATCTCGAGACTGGGTTGCCAAATCTTCAATGTTTTGATTTCGTTGGAAGGGTTTTTTGATAAGCTAATCAACGATGGGTCATACAATTACATACAATTAAGTGAGATCCGGATATATCTGAAAACACATTTTTATACATAACTTTTGCACTACTTATCGATACTTCAGTCGAATGCGACAGGTTCGGGTCAAATCGACTCAGCCAGGACCGAGAAACATGAGCTGGTTTGTTGGTCACATACATACATACACACACACATACACACAGACATTTGTTCAGTTTTCGATTCTGAGTCGATATGTATACATGAAGGTGGGTCTACGACGTTTTTATACAAAGTTAATTTTTAGAGCAGGATTATAGCCTTACCTCAGAAGAGAAGAGCATTAAGAAATGTTTTTTTTTTTCAAAATGTCCAAAATCATTCACTTTTCAAATCGTTTCATATCTTTAGGTAAGTCTACAAATTTGAAATTAAAAGACATTAGTTTCATTTTCAAGTTAAGAATTGTGTGTCGCACGCAGAAAAATAAGGCATATTTGAATCAACAAAACGTTTTGTTGATTTGAAAATCATGATTTTTGTTGACTCAACGCTAAACGTCAAAGCAGCTTTTTCAAAACAACAAAAGAATTTTGTTGAATTGAGAAAATCAAGGTTTGTTTCAACGCAAAATCGGCGTTGATTATATTCAACAAAAATTTTGTTGATTCAAACCTCGTACAGGCTGATTCTACAAAACATTTTTCTGCGTGCGTCTGTTGTTTACTTTATATTTCCTAGAGTTGCCCCTCAGGCCATGCTCTCCCCACCAAGGACACCAGCACAAAGAAAGAAAGTGAACGACCCATCCTGCCCTTGGCCACCAGAACCTCCTCCAGGAAGCATTTCCACATCATGGCAACTGGCAACAACTTGAACAAGTTGAAGGCGTGACCGTGCTCTCGCTCTGAAATGGTCGTGTTTAATTGTGAGCAGTATTTTTTACGACGGCACACTTCCGCCTGTTCCTTGAAGCCCCCTGTGCCGATTCCGGCGCATTGTCCATTCATCCGTCTATCCGGATCTGTGTTCGCTGGAAACACAAAGAAAAGTGCTGTAACGCTCCGGATTGGCCTCCGGTGAAACTGTGGAGTAAATAAATTTCGCACTAATTGCTTCGCTTCGAGGAAAGCTCTACACTTTCGTTTTTTACCCCTCGAAAAGTGTTGTGCAGGTGCCTTCTTGAACACGGGTCCGCTGAAGTGTCTGCTCTTCCCGTGAACTTCAACTTCAGCAATCGACTACAATTGGTGAAAGCGTGCAGGAGATGGTGTTAAATGGAGCAGATCAAGTTATTTTGTTTTGAGAGTAAAATTCTCGAGAATTCTTGATTGTGCCAAATTAATCAAATTTTGACAAATCATCAATAATTCTAGGTTGAAAGCTACAAGTGTTTCTTATATTAATTGTAACATTTTGTTTGGAAAGCACTTCAATCTTAGCAAACAACCTTCTCGGTAAAGTGGAACTCATCATCTTTAAAGGTTATCAAATAAATAATTTCTCGAGATGGAACTTTGAAAAGCATCACAGCACCGCTCTTCTCTTGAACTAGCAAATGAATGTCTGAAGTCCTTTTTGAGAGGGGTTTTCTCCGTTTACTTAATCACGTACAGTCAAATTTCAAGACCCATTCGTAGTGGGCTACCTCTTTTTGCTTATCTGCTTTGCAAAAGATTCAAAGGAATCACGTTTTGCTGACATTCTTTTTCAACTTTATGCTGCTCTTCTGGTCGAAGTTTAATGCCACAAGACGAAAATTACTGTCTAGTTATGTTGAAAGGGTTTCAAATGATGAGACTTGTTTTATAAAAGATTTAAATGGTAAAACAATCACTTTAATATCTCTCATTTATGTTAATAACTAACTCACAAAAAGTATTTATTCTTAATATAAAAAGATATGATTATGAAAATTTTGTCTGTACTTTATAATTATTTGCAAATCAAATTTGTAAATAAGAAACTTTTTATGATGATTTTCCGTGTACAATCATGATCATCTTGCATTATTAAAACACAAGCTACCAGCACCCGCACTCAACTCGTACGACCTCCTTGAACCAACAAATCATATTCATGACGCCATAAAACTTTTCGCCCCATTTTCGATTAATCAAACGCTCCCAAATTCAGTTACGTCAATTGCTCAATTGCCACACACACACACCTGCATATATGACACACGGGGGCACACATTTTCAGCATTTTCCGCCCAACGAGCCTCTTGGTTTGGGCCTCGATGTTTGAATTATTTATGGTGGTGTGGTACGCAACGCGTTTTTCCGTTGACTTACAGAAGCAGCAGCAGTCTGTCTTTGTCGAGTGAGTGATGGCACAAGTAAAGTGTCACCGGGGATCATGAATATTCAACGCTCAATTGGGCTGGGCCCGGCTGGTTTTTGTGGGTCTTCTTTCGCGGATGAGGATGAAAGTCATGTGTACGTATGATGGGATTTCTTAGGAGACAATAGGGAAAATTAGCCCTGGTCTGTTTGTAGTCATAAGCAATCTTTAATGACGTTAAACGGCTGTTGAAGTTTTTTTTGTTTCTTCAAAACATCTAAATATGTAAAGCAGCAAAATTTGAAAAATGAATACCAGGGTTGTTAAAATATCAAAATATCAGCTTTCATCAACTACAATTATCCCGCCTGAATATTCATGCCTCAAAAACAACTGCTCTTCTCTCTTTAGTGAAACTTTCAGCGCCGAACATAGCCGAACACGTTTTAGTGTTTACACACTCACGATTTACATTTTTCTTTTCTCTCTCATTCTCGCTTCCATGATCATCCCCACATTGACTAGGCAGCCCGCCAGCGGTTCACTGGCGGACCGCCAAACCGCTCTGGCGATCCGCCAGCGTTTGATTTGGCGGACCACGGGCGACCCGCTGGCGGATAAAATTTGCAACAATTTGGCGCACGATCAGTTTTTCTATCGTGACGTTGATCCGCCAGCGACTCGCCCCGGGGTCGCCCAGGTTTGCCTTGAAATGTTTCACCCGCCGTTCATCCGCCCCACATACGCCGTTTTGTATGGTTCAACCGCCCCTATAGAATGGTCCGCCAGCGGGTCGCCCTCGATACGCCTCCCATATAACATTCATCCGCCCAAAAAGCCCCAACCGCCTTGGCTCGCTCTCGATGCGCCTCTCATATACGGTTCGACCGCCCCTGTAGGTTGGTCCGCCAGCGGGTCGCCCTCAATACGCCTCCCATAGAAAGTTCATCCGCCTAAAAAGCTCCAACCGCCGTGGCTCGCCCTCGACCCGCCTTTCATATACGGTTCGTCCGCCCCTGTAAGATGGTCCGCCAGCGGGTCGCCCCCGATCCGCCCCCTATATAAAGTTCATCAGCCCAAAAAGCCCCGACCGCCTTGGCTCGCCCTTGATGCGCCTTTCATATACGGTTCAGCCGCCCCTGTAGGATGGTTCGCCAGCGGGTCGCCCTTGATACGCCCCCCATATAAAATTCATCCGCCCAAAAAGCTCCAACCGCCGTGGCTCGCCCTCGACCCGCCTTTCATATACGGTTCGGCCGCCCCTGTAAGATGGTCCGCCAGCGGTTCGCCCCCGATCCGCCCCCTATATAAAGTTCATCCGCCCAAAATGCCCCAACCGCCTTGGCCCGCCCTCGATTCGCCTTTCATACATATTTCATCCGCCCAAGCAGAATACCCGTTCAGGTTCCTTCAGGATTCTGATAGTGTTTTTTCAAGTTAATCTAAAACTGAAAAAACACAAAGTGCTTTATATAGAATGGCAGATCTTTGTAGATTCTTGTGTGCTGAAATTTAGAAAAAAAAAAAAAACAAAAATATGAAAAAAACATAATTTTCAACATAATTTTGTTCTCAATACATCTTACGTGCGTTATTAGTTCACTGAGGTGAAATGATGAAAAAAATAAAGAAACAAAATAATATATTGATAAGCAAACTTATTGCGAAGATTTTTCATTTCCTGGAAATAAAAATAATTCTTAAACTAATTCTTAAAAACTAAATTATTTAAAATGTTCATGTATTATTGGTACTTACATATAAACAGACAACGTATTGAATGTTAACAATTCATACTCTAATCTAATCAAACACAAGCGCAGCTAATCCGAAGAAAGTATCCTAGTAGATTACACCCCATGTTCTTTCTTGTCATTTAATTTGATCATATATTGTATGGGGGAATGGTAGATATGAATATTAAAAATAAATCTTACAGTGAAAAGATTAATACAAAAAAGCAGTGATTTTAAAGATGATTCCGGGAAGCTGCAAAACAAACTACTATTATTAAAAAGTCAAATGCTCCAGATGGTTCCATTGCTGAAAGAAAAGGAATAGGATAAGGAAGGATATAAACATTTAAATAAATCATCTAGTGAATAGATAAATGTAGGCATTATAATTGAAGAAGATTCCCGGAAGCTGGAAGAAAGATAATTATATTTTAAAGAAAAATTCTTCAGATGTTTCCATTGCTATTTCAGTAACTGTCGTTAGTTCATGAAATTTGATCATATATGGTATGGAGGAATGGTGGGAAAAAGGACAAAGAATAGAAATGATATAAACATTCAAATAAATCAAATGAAGAATAGATAAATACATATAAGCAGTTCATTTATAAATGATCCAGGAAGCTGTAAAAAAATACACACAATTTTAAATGATACTGTTGCCACTGAACTGATAATTGAAAATAATTGAAATTACTTCCTACCCACGTCCTGCATCATGCACACCTAAAAAACGTCAAACAAAAGAAAGACAAAAATCGCTGCTGCACCACTAATTGCCTCCACTGCTGGCACTGAACCCGCAATCTTTGGAGTGTTAACATTCCCACAAAACAAACATTAACATTATTTGAGTAAACATTGGCACAAAATCCGCTTTGTAAATGCCACCTCGATACACTTCAAGAGGTTTCCCTGGGAAAGATATACTTTTTACCAAAATGTACACCAAATTTCCATACAAACATACAAATAAGAACAAATCAAATCATAACAACAATGAAACATATCAAATTCTAAGTATTCCAAATGATTGCACATCTGCCAACAATATTTATAAGGGGTGTCACATAAATTACACCAACAATAACGATTATTCTTGCAAAACAACCTTCAATCACTATTTCAAACGCACTTTCAACTGTTTGTTTACATAAGAAAACAATCTAAACAACACAACACTTCTCCCAACACAAACTTAACAACGAAAATCAGCAGCCGCCGATTAAATAACAACACCCACCGAAGCTCGTTGAAAACTGACTGAAATGTCAAATTCGAAATAAATTCCTTCAGATGCAAACCGCCACGGCAATCAGCCTTTGGCTCGCCTCGGAGATTGAGGAGCGAACGATATTGAAACATTTCAGCGATCAGTTTGAACCGCCCAGGCGATGCGCCCATGGCACGCCAAGGCGGATGGAGGGCGGACGAAATTGAAAAATTTCAAATGTCAAATTTCAACCGCCCAGGCGGCCCGCCCTCGGTCCGCCAGGGCGGTTCTAGGGCGGACCACACGATCAGTAACGGCCGCCGATGCGTAACGTCCGCACTGAGTTAATGTGGGTCCTACCGCAACAGCGTTTAACCACAAAAGCTGCCACAAAACCAATTCCGCCAACGCAGTTTAACGGGACGTCATGCGTGGTCGGTTCCTAATCGCCCTCTCACGATTTTTCATTGCAGTTCTCGGAGAGATTGGAAAACTCAGCGGTGAGAGCGCATAGTCGAGGAATAGGGGAGGAGTGATAGAGAGAGAATGCCATCGCCAGGGAAGGTATTTGCCGATGGGCCTCCAAAAAGCTTTTTAAAATTATTTTCTTCCAGTTAAGGAATTTACTATAATCATGTATGGAGCACTTGTAGATATTTTACTAATGAACAACTTTGTAAAACATTGTTTTGTTCTAAACTGAATGCTGTTGACATTAGAGCGTAAACAAAAATCCCCTCACCATCGCGAGTGAGGGACGCCGATGGTGGCATTTTTAGACATTGTTTACGCTCTAGTGGCAACAGCATTCACTTTGGAACAAAACAATGTTCTACAAAATTGTTCGTTTGCTCAAAATCTACAATTGCTTCATACATCATTATAGTGAATTCTGTAACTGGAAGGTAATAAATCAAACGAGGGCTTCGCGATGGTTTTTTGCCATTTGCCTACCCTGGCCATCGCTGACACAAGAAGACGAGACGATCACGAGACACAAGAAGAGATCTCACATGCTATAGTGACGGGCTCTATACTCTCGAATGTTTTTGGTGCAGTGATAATCAATTGATAGCTTTTCTATCACTCATTTGCAACACTGCTGAATACAAATTTGAACAACCGTCAGTAAGGGTGAAACTTGACCAATGTCATGGAGATGAAACTCTGAAACTGAACCAGTATAAATAATATGAGGTATTTTTAATGAGTCCAAACAAGCTATCAGTGCATTAAAATGCAGTTTAGATTATTTTAGGTCGGTCTTTCTATTTACAGTGAAATTTTGAAAAAAAAACTCGACAAAAAATTGCCTCCTGATTTTCAGGCCAATTTTGTAGGGGGCGACATAACTTTGAAATATAATTGCATAGGTCTAAATGACGAATTAAAAATAATCTCTAAACGGGTTAACAATAAGTTCATGTAAACTTGATCAAAGTTCATGGCATCAGAAATCAGGAAAAAAAACTAGTCAACTGCTAAAGTGAAAAATTAAAAATGCACATAAAAGGATGATTCTTCATAGTAAACCATGCCAGGAATTATGTTCATGTTAACGTGAACTTATTTTTATGCTTGTAGTGTCAAAAATGTATAAGAGTCTAACTAAATTTGGTTTTTCAACATTTCAATGCCGATTTGCTAACTAGTTTGGAAAACCAGCAAGCTAATTACAAGAGAGCACAGAGGCATCGAATTGATAAATTTTAAAACAAACAGCTTTAATGCTCGTGTTATTTTCAGACAGTTGTTGTCTAAGTTCTGGCGCGCCAAATTTAATTTAAGAGAAGCTGCTTCAAACAAAATTAAATTTGTGAATTATTGCATTACCTATAAATTAAATAAATAAGCTTGTTTCAAATATTATTGTCTCAATAATGACCCCATAATTGCTGTGCGATTTGAGCATTCCTCTCCGAAATCCGAAAAGTACTTCACCGACATACTGATAATGTGGGCCGTTTTTAAAATATAATCACTAGAAGTTTATTTTATCTAAAATATCTTTTTTAATTTTATGATGATGATTTTATGATTTTATTATATCTGTCTACCTCGAAGAATTTGTAGCCTACCTCAATAGTTCAACAAGTAGCATTGCCCAACTGGAAAATAACATGTTTTCAAGAAAACGACGTCTAATCAACTAAAATACAAAGTTTTCTACCTCTGATCCACCTAATGAATCTGCAATCAGCTTGTTATCGTTATCGTTATTGCGTTAATTCTATCAGCGATAATCTTATTGCCGATAACGTATGATACTAACATTTTCACAAAATACCGCATTTTTTACAGTATTTTTTTCAAAATTTGCAATATGGGAATCAAACGAAGCGGAATTCTTACTGCTTTTTCATTGTTTTAAAGTTGTTTTAATCAAATATTAAGATTTTCCCAAAATACCGTATTTTTTTAAAAGTACACAAATTTTCATAATTATGTGGGTATGAAACGACGCGAAATTTTATCCGAATTTTCACTGTTTTAGAGGTTTGTTGGAATGATAAACTCAAATATTCACAAAATACCGTATAAACTCAAAAATTTTCAATTTCGCAAATTGAGTACTAAACGATTCGAAATTTTTCATGTATTTTTACTGCTTTAGAGTTTTTTGGATGACAAACTAAAATTTTCACAAAATACCTTATTTGTTTTAAATACGGGTAATTCTCTACCAACTCACACGAAATCGGGAAAAGTTGCCCCGACCCCTCTTCGATTTGCGTGAAACTTTGTCCTAAGGGGTAACTTTTGTCCCTGATCACGAATCCGAGGTCCGTTTTTTGATATCTCGTGACGGAGGGGCGGTACGACCCCTTCCATTTTTGAACATGCGAAAAAAGAGGTGTTTTTCAACAATTTGCAGCCTGAAACGGTGATGAGATAGAAATTTGGTGTCAAAGGGACTTTTATGTAAAATTAGACGCCCGATTTGATTGCGTACTCAGAATTCCGAATAAACGTATTTTTCATCGAAAAAAAACACTAAAAAAGTTTTAAAAATTCTCCCATTTTCCGTTACTCGACTGTATAAAATTTTGGAACATGTTATTTTATGGGAAATTTAATGTACTTTTCGAATCTACATTGTCCCAGAAGGGTCATTTTTCATTTAGAACAAAAATTTTCATTTTAAAATTTCGTGTTTTTTCTAACTTTGCAGGGTTATTTTTTAGAGTGTTACAATGTTCTACAAAGTTGTAGAGTAGACAATTACAAAAATTTTAATATATAGACATAAGGGGTTTGCTTATAAACATCACGAGTTATCGCGATTTTACGAAAAAAAGTTTTGAAAAAGTTACTTTTTGCGTTTCTCTTTGTTTCGTCGTCCGTGTCTGTCGCGGGTGACCATGAATGGCCATGATCGATGACAACCAACTAATTTAAAAAAATGAAAAACTGCGACTATTTTCCAAAAAGTCTCCTAAAAATGGATCTATCTTGAAAACGGTGCACTTTATCAAAATTTCAGTAAAGTACTTTTTGATTGAAAATTTGATTTTACATCGAAAAATGAAGTTGAAAAAATTTTGAGACCAATAAAAAAAACCAGTATTGATTAAAAAAATCATAACTCGGTCAATGATATTTTGCACAACCTGGAAATTTCTGTAAAGTTGGCATTTTATGTCCTCTAAAACAAATCATAAAATAAAAAAAAAATAAAAATAGTGTTTTTTTGCAAATCTAATTTTAGTGATAAAAAGTTACATAAAAAAATCACCAATTTTTTTTTCCAGTGTAGTCCGTATCCATACCTACAACTTTGCCGAAGACACCAAATCGATCAAAAAATTCCTTCAAAAGATGCAGATTTTTGAATTTTCATACATCAAACTAATGATGCAAAATGGCTTCTTTGGGCATACCGAAGGCACCAAAAAAGTTTCAGTCGCATTAAAAAATACAAAAAATAAAATTGAAGAAAAAAGACCGATTTCGTGGAGAATTGGTCTGTTGTCAAACGAACGGGGTCGAAACGAAAAAGTTATCAACCACCGGGGGTTGAGTGTACTTTGAAACTTACCATATTAACAAAAAAATACTAATAGAAAGCTTAAAAATTCATCATAATTTGGTTGGTTTCAGTCATTTTTAGAAATTTATGAAATATAAAATAGGAACCATTCATAAACAACGTGAACACTTTTTTGAGAATCTGAAACATCTTTTTTTGTATGGATAGTGGGCAATCGCCATACCAACACCCCCCCCCCCCCCCACACCCTAAAGTGTCCACGTGGTTTATGGGTGATCCCTTACCGTCCGTTATCGCCGATAAAATTATCGCCGATAGAATTATCGGCTTGAGAACAAAAAAGTCCAACTAATATTCGAAACACAATTTACAACTTACCGTTATTTTGATGAATTTCACAGTTTATGTCATGCAAAGTCGCTCATTTTTCTTTGCCCCTCCAGTCTCCCCTAATTTAGCTGAATTATCATCTTTTCCAATCATCCTATTTATGAGGGCTTCAGGTGAGAGTGGCTGTATATTTTGTTTGCAGCTTCACACCACCGAAACATATATCAGAAGGTAACAAGGATGCTGACGACAGGTTAGAGATGTTACGGAGGGTACACGCACACTGGTGTCGTTGCGGGATAATAAATATAAATTTGATCACTTTACAGCCTTAATCTTTCTGTGTCAGTGAGTCAGCTAGTGTCGAATTTGGTGTTAAGTGTCATAATGTCATTGAGAATAACCTGAAAGATTTTGGGGGTTGTTAATTTTAGGATAAATAACCGCAATTAAATCATTTTTAGTAAGCAAACTTTAAGACAAGCGAGTGGATTGATTTTTTTGTCTAAGGGCAAAGTTTCAGCTATTTATCGTATCACCCAAGGTGCGATGTTGTTGAAGTGTCAAGGCAAAAACACACGTACACCTATACACATACAGAAGATGAAATATGACACATTCGAAGCGATGTTTTCGAGGGGTCGTTGTTCGAGTACTTTACCGGAGAAGGTTAGCAAGATTTTGTCACGCATCCTGTCGTGCAACAGAAAGAAAATGTTTTTCTTTTCCGTTTTGCCTTCCTCACTGAGGTAAGGCTATAATCCTGCTCTAAAATTGAACTTTTTATTAAAAGCTCGAAAACCCACCTTGATTTATACATATCGACTCAGAATCGAAAACTGAACAAATGTCTGTGTGTATGTGTGTGTGTATGTGTGTGTGTATGTGTGTGTGTATGTGTGTGGGTATGTGTGTGTGTATGTGTGTGTGTATGTGACCAATAATGTCACGCAGTTTTCTCAGCACTGGCTGAACCGATTTTGAGCAAACCAGTCGCATTCGACTTGGTTTAGGGTCCCATACGGTGCTATTGAATTGTTTGAAGTTTCGATAAGTAGTTCAAAAGTTATGTATAAAAATGTGTTTTCGTATATTTTCGGAAGATGAATAAATGGCAGTAAACTGAACCAAACATCATCATGTTATACATCGTTATTTAGGTAATTGAAAGACCTTTCCAACGAGTCCACAACTCTGAAGATTTGGCAACCCTGTCTCGAGTTATAACCACTTAAGTGATATTTATGTACTTTTTTGAAGCCGGATCTCACTTAAATGTATGTAAACGATGTCCGGATCCATCATCCGACCCATCGTTGGTTAGGTAATTGAAAGAACTTTCCAACGAATCTACAACATTGAAGATCTGGCAACCCTGTCTCGAGTTATAACCACTTAAGTGATATTTGTATACTTTTTTGAAGCCGGATCTCACTTAAATGTATGTAAACAATGTCCGGATCCATCATCCGACCCATCGTTGGTTAGGTAATTGAAAGACCTTTCCAACGAATCTACAACATTGAAGATCTGGCAACCCTGTCTCGAGTTATAACCACTTAAGTGATATTTATGTACTTTTTTTGTAGCTGTATCTCATTTAAATGTATGTAAACAATGTCCGGATCCACCATCCGACCCATCGTTGGTTAGATAATTGAAAGACCTTTCCAACGAATCTACAACATTGAAGATCTGGCAACCCTGTCTCGAGTTATAACCACTTAAGTGATATTTGTATACTTTTTTGAAGCCGGATCTCACTTAAATGTATGTAAACAATGTCCGGATCCATCATCCGACCCATCGTTGGTTAGGTAATCGAAAGACCTTTCCAACGAGTCCAAAACATTAAAGATCTGGCAACCCTGCCTCGAGTTCTGACCACTTAAGTGATATTTATGTACTTTTTTGTAGCCGGAT
The DNA here is from genome assembly GCF_016801865.2 of Culex pipiens pallens. NCBI lineage: Eukaryota > Metazoa > Arthropoda > Insecta > Diptera > Culicidae > Culex > Culex pipiens. The sequence continues at coordinate 87,791,359 of NC_068939.1, read as the reverse complement.
CTCACTTAAATGTATGTAAACAATGTCCGGATCCATCATCCGACCCATCGTTGATTAGGTAATTGAAAGACCTTTCCAACGAATCTACAACATTGAAGATCTGGCAACCCTGTCTCGAGTTCTGACCACTTAAGTGATATTTGTATGTAAACATTGTCCGGATCCATCATCCGACCCATCGTTGGTTAGGTAATTGAAAGATCTTTCCAACGAGTCCAAAACATTAAAGATCTGGCAACCCTGTCTCGAGTTCTGACCACTTATAATGCCACTTATGAGCCCTTGAGTGATATGTGTGTTTTTTTGGATCAAATTTGTGTCCAAACCCATCATATTACATATCACCCATTGTTGGAAAAGAGTGAGGAAGGCACCAACCACAAAGGTGGATTAAGTTAGTTTTTCTGCTGATTTTTGAGTGGATTTATGGGCATTGCAAACATGATCTATGTCTGGATGTGGCTGCTGTGGGAGGTGATGATGTGAGGATGATGGCCGATAAGAGTTTCTTTGTTTTTGGAGGAAAAATATCTTTCTGATGTTACAAGTTTAATTGAAAAAAAAAAAACAAGTTGTGCTTTTTATGTTTTTTTTAATGTTTAAAAATCATTATTTAATGAATTGTAAAAATGTAACGTTTGTCATATTGTTTTACTTGGTTTCACTCACATACACTCACACTCTTTGACTCCTTAGGATAACATCATTTCAAAAAGTTCAGCTCACAAAGATTTTCTAAAGAAAAATATGACGTTGAACAATCTTTGAGCAAAGTTCTTCAACTTTTTCGTCTCCATTTAACAACCGGACGATTCCGGGAAGGAACGGATTCAACAAAAACCTGGCAAAAGTTTCCTTGCTACGTGAGAAGTGATTTTCAGTTTTATTTTTCACACCGTAGCCGCCTGTAAGTGTTGAGGAAATTGGGTCGAACCGCCCTCCAAATTCAACGTCGTTTGCCGGATTTGAACAAAGAACCCCCGAGGAAATATCCCAGCTGAAAAACTTGTGCTGAAATGGTGTAATCTTCTTTTGAGCACGAGGGAAAAAAATCCCCGTGTGAACGATGTTCGGTTGGATCACGTCTGAAGTTCCGTTTTTTTTTTTTTGCTGCGCCACCATTGACGCGAGATGCATCTAAATTTATGATTTTTTACCTTTTCGCCACTTGACGAACTTTTTCGCTTGCGTCACTAAAATTGAATGACGAAAGAAAATGAACATTTCACGAGATTTTTTTTTATGTTTGTCAACTTTTACAACCCTCGGTTGAACTGCCGGAGGCAGACTTCTGCTAGAAGAAATGCAAATTTCAACGTTTGTTTGGCTGGAGTTTTTCTTCAGTCTTGAATAAAGGGAATGCTGTTTTCCAAACCCTTTCATTTTCCGGCCAGGCCACGGATTTTTGCTTCCTCTTCAATGAATTCTCCCAGCATGAGCTGTAAGCAAAAGTTGAACGCCAAGAAAATCCCGGCTGGCTGACTGGCGTAGAATGTTGTTGACAGCGTTCCCAGGATGAACAATGAAGTTTTGTCCCAAATGGCGATTGTCTGGGCCATAACAACGGCACGAGATTAAATTCTGGAGACTGTTTTCCGACAATAAACTGACGAAAAATTTCTTTATGGATTGTTTGCAAATCAACTCCCAGAATATTAAATGCATCAACTTGCTATTGTCGTATCTTGCTACATTGAAAACACAATCTGAGGTTTTGGCATTCAAATTGCTTGTCAAAATATTCTTTTAATAAAAAATTATAAACAATAATTATTTACCATTTTTAATTTTATAAGGATCCTAATCCTAATGGTTGTAAAAGAAGCGAACAGTATGAATTTCCAACGTGCTCTCAATGCTGACTTTTTAGCACGTCGGCTTTTTAAAATTGCATATTTTGCTATATAGGTAGTTGTTTGAAAACAAAAGTAGATGATTAAATGGTGTCATTTTGAGCAACTCTTCTTCTAAGAAAATTTTTACATCTCTTGTGTTATATTTTTCTTGTTTGATTTTTAGTATTTTTATTTGCCTCTATCATAATAAGTTTATGTTTGTTTAATTTTTTGTTTGTTTTCACATTTTTTACTATAGAGTTATACCATCATAATTTAATTTGTAGAAAAATGCGAAAAGGTATAGTTTGGGACATTACAACACCAAGTCAATGTTGACCCCTGAAAAAATAATGCTTTTTTTAAACTGTCAATGTCGCATAAAACCAGTAAAACTTCCAACCTTGATATTTGAGGATTTTAAAAAGTTCTTCTTCCAATGCTGAATATTGGCATAAAACCCCTAAAGGCGGGGTTGGGTTGTAGAGGGTAAAATATCTGCTCATAGTCAATTGAATGATTCACAAAAATCGGTAATTATTTTTTATTTCGTTTTTTTTAAGAACCACTGAGAATTGAAAGATTACAAAATTAAATACATTCAAATATCTTCAAAAAATCTTTTCCAAACATTTTAAGAGAATTGCACATGCTTCAAAGAATTAAAAAACCAATAAAAAAAACTTTCAATGAATTGAAGCAAAATCTCACGAAAATGTAAAGAATAGCTAAGCAAAACTATTTTGAAAGAATCTTTAAAGTTTTATGAAGATTATTTATATTTTGTTATATACATTTTAATTTTAAATAAAAAGCAAATCCATTTGACAATAAAAGCTTAGACTACGACGTGGTTTAAACGTGAAGACTTCCATCATTGTCATGATTTTTCCTTCAAAGATATAAATTTTGCGTCGCTTTCAATATTTTGACAAAATTCCTTCAACAAGTTGTTTAGAATAGTGCCCTACACATGCTGATTCCTTTTTGTAACGATTATTCCATTCCTTGTTAAGTTATGTAAATCGTCATTAATCAATGATTGTCAACTAGGGCGTCAATGACTGTGCCACAAAATTATATAAATTTTGAAGCACAATTTATTTAGATCAAAAATTCCTTCAGTGGCTTCGAGAAGGCAACAACCGGAACATGCTGATTCCTTTTGGTGCTGAAATTCGTTAAATTGAATTTAATACACAATTTTTTATAGTGATGATTGATTTTCTTTATAGTGATGACCTTAAGTTGATCAGAAGGTTTTTTGTTAGGGTGATTTCAAAAGTTGTAATTAGAAAAAAAGCAATAATCAAATTTTCAGGAAAACAACACCTTGATGTTTTAACGCATTTAAGGGTGCACAGCAAACTTTTTTTTTTCAATTTCAATTCAATTTATTTTGTCAGTAAATAATCAATTTACAATTCCGTATTTCTTATAACCTAATAGAGTTTTGGAGTTCCTTTCAACTATGGTTTACACTATAATTCATTTTGATGTAATTGGATATTCTAACAATGGATTTGGCAAGAGAAGGAAAAATAAAATAAAAAACCTTCGAGATTTGCTAAGGAAAAGGATAGAAATAGGAAAAGCTTAAAACTAAATCACAGTTTGTATTGTCTGTTGACGTCGAAAAACTTCGCTGCACAAGGCAGCTTATCCGTTGTAGATGTACTTCATCATCAGCTCACTGAGAGCTTGGAATTGTTCTGCCTTGTTTCGACAGGCACGAAAGCGCGTGAGCATCTCTCCAGCAAGGGCGAAAAACTCAGGAAGCGTGAAGAGATCATCACCGGTAACATCAGCTTGTCCCGGGGGAGAACCGCCCCCAGAAGCGGCTACTCTAGCGTACGAACCTCCCCAACCGGGAGGGAACGCTGGGTTGGTCGATGGAGCCGCTCCGCCGCCAGCTGCTGCAGCGGTCGAGCTCGAAGTCTTCGGAGGTTGGCGGGACGCTGGCGCTTTCTTCTTCTTGTCCTGCTCCTCGATGTACTTTTTCCGCGCGGCACAGCCACGGAAATTCGCCGTGTGGTTTCCACCACAATTGGCGCACTTGACACGTGCTTTGTGCTGCTGGGCGTTTTCCCCCAGTTGGTCTTTCCGCGGAAGACTGCACCTTTCGGTGAAGTGGGTCTCACCGCACTTTACACACCGGGGTGGGAGATTGCAGTTTCTTGAGCCGTGTCCGAATTTCTGACAGCGGTGGCATTGGGCTGCGTCGGCCGGATTCTTCGTGTAGAATCGCCACGTCACAAAGAAGCCGTCCAGTGCTTTGATCCGCCGTATGTCCTGGATTTTGACGGACCCGCGATCGAAGTACAGGAGGTACAAGGTGTACGTACCTGTCACCGTAGTCGATTTTGAGAGCACCTTTATCTCTCGAGGCTTAACCTTGACGCCCGTCAGGTGTTCTTCCAGGTCGGAGATCGGGCGGTCCGGATATCCCTGAAGGACGATCTTCACTGGGACCTTCTCTGCAGGATCAAATGTGAAGAATTTGAAGTTTCGCAACTTCAACTTCTTCACCACCAAGTCGAAATGCAGCTTTTTGTGGGTAATCACTTGCACAGAAGTTTTGCTAATTTTGAGACAATATTGGAGTCCCTCAAGCAACTCGTCAACATAGTCAGCCAACGTATCCAAAACAAAAATTGGAGGTGGTCGTCGTTCCTTCGGAGAGTTACACTTTTTCTGCTTTCCTTGCTTGCGCGCAAGTTCATCATCGTCATCGTCGTCGCCAGCACTGCTGCTGTCACTGTCGGTGTTGTTTTCATCTCCACTCAGCATCTCAAATTCGTTGCTGGTGGGAACGTTGGAAGTGGTTTTCGTCGTAGTGCTGGTGGACTGCTGCTGCTGCTGTTGCTGGCCGGAAGTGCTTCCGGATGCCCGGGTCGATTGTCTCGTCCGTACCGGGGACTCACGTGGACGGTATGACACGTGTAAAAATGAAGGATCGGTGACGTCACCGGGCACGCTCCTGTGTTTACCTTTCTGCACTCTGCCGGTAGATGAACTTCGCGGGTTTTTCGAGGTCGCACTCGAACTGCCTCGGCCACGGCTGGCCCTTGGCCTGCTGGAGGAGCAAACTCGCGGGTAATCACGGTAAATTACGGCGAAAAAATCGAAAAGTCTGAAGAGCTCCGAACACTTGACTGTTGCTGGCTGGTGTTGCCAGTCCCGATGTGCACAGCAAACAAGGAAGAAGTTTTCATCTTATTCCAAAACTTTCAAACTTACGGACCCAATCCCGGAACAATCTGATTATAAAAATAGTAAAATTTTGTTGTAAATAACTTTGTAGACAGTACTTTAGGGGATGAATAAAAAATCATATCGATAGTTTCCGCAGTTTTAAAGATACTAAAAAGACTGTGACAAAAATCTTGGTGCAAATGCTCTGGTTGATGTGTACCGTTAGACTCTTTTGAACGGTAAGAAATTATTTGAAGTTTTAAGAAAAAAACATTTGATAAAAATAAAATAAGCCTTCAGAAGTTTTTTGATTTTAATAGAAACAATCTAAACAAATATGTTGTTTTTGCAAATCTCTTTTTTAACATATTCAAAAATATAACATTAAAAATATTTTTAAGTAAGTAAGTCAGTTGTCGTTCATCCATAAATGCTGCTATGGCTGGATCGAAAAAAGGTTTTAGGATTTAGCAAAATTAAACTTAAATTTTCCAGTTTTCTAACTTTCATTGGAATTCCTCCAGAAATCAAGCCAAAAGTACCTTTTAAACCAGATGAGCAATTCTGTACGGAATCGGTCTTTTTTTTTAATTTTAATTTTGCATGATTAGTTTGTCCATATAATTTTCCATACAAATTTGGCAGCTGTCCAAACAAAAATGATTTATGAAAATTCAAAAATGTGTATCTTTTGAAGAAAGTTTTTGATCCATTTGGTGTCTTCGGCAAAGTTGTAGGTATGGATAAGGATTAGACTAAAAAAATGATACACGGTAAAAAAATTGTGATTTTTTATTTCACGTTTTTGTCATTAAAAATTTATGTGCGAAACAAAACACTATTTTTTATTTTTTATTTTTTATTTCTGAAATGTTTTAGGGGACATAAAATTTCCAGAATGTGTGTAAAATCTTTGACTGAGTTATTAATTTTTTAATCAATATTGGTTTAAAAAAAAATAAATATAAGTCTCAAAAAAAATCAATTTTATTTGTCGATGTAAATGTCGATGTATTTTTTTTAAGGTAACTTTTCGCAGTTATTCATTACTTTAAATTCGTGCCCATGTTTGCCAACCTTTGAAATTCTCTTTATTCAACTTTTTTGAATTCGCTGATATGACGTTCCGTTGCTGAAATATTGCCATTTGAAGATTTAAAAACAGGAAAATTGATGTTTTCTAAGTCTTACCCAAACATCCCACCATTTTCTAACGTCGATACCTAAGCAACTAATTTACAATGTTAAAATATGAAACATTCGTGAAATTTCTCGATCGTTTCGGAAACAATATCTTCAAAATTTTCTAATCAAGACTAACATTTCAAAAGGTCCAAACTTTCAACATTACGCCCTTTTGAAATGATACAAAATGGCTTTCCAGGCATATTTTTGAGGAATTTGATAAATCTGTACAAATAAAAACCCTGTAAACTCGATAAAAATCTTCAAAAAAAGGAAGTAACAAAATAGCCTCATCGTATCCATCAGTCAAAAGGTTGACAAATTTAAATAAATAAAAAAATTAACATTTGGAAATGGCCCAAATAAGTGAAATTCCGAATCACAGATTGGCCATCTTGAAACAAATCCTCATAAAGTAGCAGAATCCTAACCCAACACGCTCCCAAACCCATATCTTGACGGAATTTTAATGACCATTTATGGGAGCCAGCAATAAGATGGAAAAACTTTTCCTTCTGCTGGTGAATATCAAATGAATTTGAACAGGACGACGCTGGCAGCTTGGCCACTCTGAAAGTTTTATTACTTTTGGTGGCCTTTCCCAATCCCCCCCTCGGGGGAAGTTTCCCAAAGTAATTGGCCACTTTCCAAATTGTTTTAAATGTCGTGAAAGTCACACGTCTTCTTCTTGTTCTTTCGTTTCGTTTACAGCACCACCATGTGGATCTACACACTGATCAGCCTTGCCCTCAGCAGGATACTGGATATCGCAGCCTTCTCCATAAACACAGATAATCAGGTAGGTTCAAACGTTGCAAAGTTACGACTCATTCGTTGTGAATCTGACACGTAATTAAATTGCCTGCTCTTTTTGGCGTAATACACAGTTTAACGAAAAATGAACCTCCCGTAAAGTGCAATAAAATTGACTGCTGAAATCTGCAATAACTTAATTTATGGTAGCCCCATATATCTGCCAGTTTCCAAGTTTCCCACTAACCCAGGAAGCAAAGCAACGACACAACACCAAACAACATTTTCTCCTTGAGGAAAATTGTGGCGAAGCAGCAAAAACCAAAAGTCTGCTGCCGCTGCTGCTTCTTTATAATCCCGTAAATATTCAATAATCTATATTGAGCCATAACTTTGGAACCAGTAAGGGGAAATGGCACAGCCTTTCAACGGGTTCAACGAGAATTGGGTTCGTTCCGAGAAAAGAGAGAGAGAGAGAGAGAGAGACCATTTTTAACCAAAGCAAAAGGGCACCCGAAAACGGTGACCACTAAGAACCGGTCGTCTTAGTTCTATCAACAGTTGTGGGAAAAGATGGGGCAAAGTGTGAAAGAAAATAGGGTCACCACCGCGGTGTGTTGATTGGGAAACTTTAAAAAAAAAAATTAAACAAGGTTTGTTTGTGATTTTCTTCTTAATTTCTTCTCTGCCATATTGTAGACTTTGAATCGATCAAAAAATTGTTCTACAAATTCAAAAGATTTTTTTTTTAAGTTTGGTAGAATTTGGTGCCAACATAGAATGAAGATGTCTTTTGACGAATAAATCATCAAAAAGGTCTCTTTGGTTAAAAAGTTATGGTCCTAAAAAGGTTAAAGTAAAATCAAAAAATCAAATACTCGAATCATTTTGACGAAAACATAAGAACTTTTCAACAAAAATTGTGTCGGTGCATTTAACAGAATGTCAAATAAGAAATTTTGAAAGAATTGTAATTTCCTTGTTCGAAAGAACAAACACTAAATAAAAAAAAAATCTCAAAATAAACTCAGCAATTCAAAAACGCCAACTCCATTTCTTCGACTCCCCTTCCGTTAAGCCCTGCCGGGAAAAAGTTGTTTTCAGCGGTAAAATTCAAACCGAAAGTTCAACAGGGGATGAAAACTGATGGCAATACCCGCAGAGCATAAAACGGGGATGCTGCCCTTGCCTGAGTTGGTTGGTTTTTCGCCCAAAGATGTAAACATTCACACACAGCACAACAGCCAGCCAGAGCAAACGGAAACTTTGTGCAAGAAGTCGTAAAATTTTAAATTTACTTCTCGGGACACAATCTCGGGGCTATTTGGTTGACGGGAATATGGAAAAGGGATATTTTTCTGCGTAGCATCAGAAGTTTGAAGGGAAATTTGGTCAAATTTTAACTTTTTTGTATTCAAAAAAATATATCGCACTTTTACCTAAACTTTTCGAAAATTTCCCTTCAAACTTCTAAACCAATCAAAATCACGTGTAAAAAATGAGAAATGAGAAGTGAGAAATTCAAAATGATAGTCGACAAAAGCTTTTTTTTAAGCTGTAACAATAAAAATTAAACAATTTTAGCCAATTTTTCATCGTAGGAATTGTGTAATGTCTTTCTGTAAAATGCTTGATAATTTCACTATTACGCATTTTAATGGCCAGTAATCCAGCTCAAAATTTCTGATTTACGACGAACAAAGCCTTCCATAAAATCATAAACCAAACAAAGAAACCACTAGATATCACAACAAATAGCAAAAAACGAGGCTCGAATTCGCTCGTTATTCCTGCCAGACCAAAGATTATCTATCCGATGCTCGTTAATCTGACAAAAAGAGAAGAAAGAAAGAGCCTTTTGGATGAGTTCTCGAGAACGAGATCTTTCGTGCCATTCATCATCATCAACGCATCAGATTGGCAATTGGGAACGACTTTCACTCCCTCCCATGGGGTAATAAATGAAGCGCCGTCAAAGGACAGGGTCCGTTCACCAATACTAGTGCCCCATGGAACTGGCTAGCACAAACATAAACATAGCCGAACATCATACCTGCAACAAACAGTTTAACGACTCTACTGAATATACAGAGAGCAAGAGTAGCATGTTCTTTAAGTGTAATACTTTTTTGACGCAGTAGGTATTTAATCCACAGAAAATTACGAATTTTTTATAAATATTTTTACTTTCTTTGAATTTTCCATTCCTCACATTGAATCATTTATCATTTATCATTTATCATTTATCATTTATCATTTATCATTTATCATTTATCATTTATCATTTATCATTTATCATTTATCATTTATCATTTATCATTTATCATTTATCATTTATCATTTATCATTTATCATTTATCATTTATCATTTATCATTTATCATTTATCATTTATCATTTATCATTTATCATTTATCATTTATCATTTATCATTTATCATTTATCATTTATCATTTATCATTTATCATTTATCATTTATCATTTATCATTTATCATTTATCATTTATCATTTATCATTTATCATTTATCATTTATCATTTATCATTTATCATTTATCATTTATCATTTATCATTTATCATTTATCATTTATCATTTATCATTTATCATTTATCATTTATCATTTATCATTTATCATTTATCATTTATCATTTATCATTTATCATTTATCATTTATCATTTATCATTTATCATTTATCATTTATCATTTATCATTTATCATTTATCATTTATCATTTATCATTTATCATTTACATTTATCATTTATCATTTATCATTTATCATTTATCATTTATCATTTATCATTTATCATTTATCATTTATCATTTATCATTTATCATTTATCATTTATCATTTATCATTTATCTTTTATCATTTATCATTTATCATTTATCATTTATCATTTATCATTTATCATTTATCATTTATCATTTATCATTTATCATTTATCATTTATCATTTATCATTTATCATTTATCATTTATCATTTATCATTTATCATTTATCATTTATCATTTATCATTTATCATTTATCATTTATCATTTATCATTTATCATTTATCATTTATCATTTATCATTTATCATTTATCATTTATCATTTATCATTTATCATTTATCATTTATCATTTATCATTAATCATTAATCATTTATCATTTATCATTTATCATTTATCATTTATCATTTATCATTTATCATTTACCATTTATCATTTATTATTTATCATTTACCATTTATCATTTATCATTTATCATTTATCATTTATCATTTATCATTTATCATTTATCATTTATCATTTATCATTTATCATTTATCATTTATCATTTATCATTTATCATTTATCATTTATCATTTATCATTTATCATTTATCATTTATCATTTATCATTTATCATTTATCATTTATCATTTATCATTTATCATTTATCATTTATCATTTATCATTTATCATTTATCATTTATCATTTATCATTTATCATTTATCATTTATCATTTATCATTTATCATTTATCATTTATCATTTATCATTTATCATTTATCATTTATCATTTATCATTTATCATTTATCATTTATCATTTATCATTTATCATTTATCATTTATCATTTATCATTTATCATTTATCATTTATCATTTATCATTTATCATTTATCATTTATCATTTATCATTTATCATTTATCATTTATCATTTATCATTTATCATTTATCATTTATCATTTATCATTTATCATTTATCATTTATCATTTATCATTTATCATTTATCATTTATCATTTATCATTTATCATTTATCATTTATCATTTATCATTTATCATTTATCATTTATCATTTATCATTTATCATTTATCATTTATCATTTATCATTTATCATTTATCATTTATCATTTATCATTTATCATTTATCATTTATCATTTATCATTTATCATTTATCATTTATCATTTATCATTTATCATTTATCATTTATCATTTATCATTTATCATTTATCATTTATCATTTATCATTTATCATTTATCATTTATCATTTATCATTTATCATTTATCATTTATCATTTATCATTTATCATTTATCATTTATCATTTATCATTTATCATTTATCATTTATCATTTATCATTTATCATTTATCATTTATCATTTATCATTTATCATTTATCATTTATCATTTATCATTTATCATTTATCATTTATCATTTATCATTTATCATTTATCATTTATCATTTATCATTTATCATTTATCATTTATCATTTATCATTTATCATTTATCATTTATCATTTATCATTTATCATTTATCATTTATCATTTATCATTTATCATTTATCATTTATCATTTATCATTTATCATTTATCATTTATCATTTATCATTTATCATTTATCATTTATCATTTATCATTTATCATTTATCATTTATCATTTATCATTTATCATTTATCATTTATCATTTATCATTTATCATTTATCATTTATCATTTATCATTTATCATTTATCATTTATCATTTATCATTTATCATTTATCATTTATCATTTATCATTTATCATTTATCATTTATCATTTATCATTTATCATTTATCATTTATCATTTATCATTTATCATTTATCATTTATCATTTATCATTTATCATTTATCATTTATCATTTATCATTTATCATTTATCATTTATCATTTATCATTTATCATTTATCATTTATCATTTATCATTTATCATTTATCATTTATCATTTATCATTTATCATTTATCATTTATCATTTATCATTTATCATTTATCATTTATCATTTATCATTTATCATTTATCATTTATCATTTATCATTTATCATTTATCATTTATCATTTATCATTAATCATTAATCATTTATCATTTATCATTTATCATTTATCATTTATCATTTATCATTTACCATTTATCATTTATTATTTATCATTTACCATTTATCATTTATCATTTATCATTTATCATTTATCATTTATCATTTATCATTTATCATTTATCATTTATCATTTATCATTTATCATTTATCATTTATCATTTATCATTTATCATTTATCATTTATCATTTATCATTTATCATTTATCATTTATCATTTATCATTTATCATTTATCATTTATCATTTATCATTTATCATTTATCATTTATCATTTATCATTTATCATTTATCATTTATCATTTATCATTTATCATTTATCATTTATCATTTATCATTTATCATTTATCATTTATCATTTATCATTTATCATTTATCATTTATCATTTATCATTTATCATTTATCATTTATCATTTATCATTTATCATTTATCATTTAATATTTATCATTTATCATTTATCATTTATCATTTATCATTTATCATTTATCATTTATCATTTATCATTTATCATTTATCATTTATCATTTATCATTTATCATTTATCATTTATCATTTATCATTTATCATTTATCATTTATCATTTATCATTTATCATTTATCATTTATCATTTATCATTTATCATTTATCATTTATCATTTATCATTTATCATTTATCATTTATCATTTATCATTTATCATTTATCATTTATCATTTATCATTTATCATTTATCATTTATCATTTATCATTTATCATTTATCATTTATCATTTATCATTTATCATTTATCATTTATCATTTATCATTTATCATTTATCATTTATCATTTATCATTTATCATTTATCATTTATCATTTATCATTTATCATTTATCATTTATCATTTATCATTTATCATTTATCATTTATCATTTATCATTTATCATTTATCATTTATCATTTATCATTTATCATTTATCATTTATCATTTATCATTTATCATTTATCATTTATCATTTATCATTTATCATTTATCATTTATCATTTATCATTTACCATTTATCATTTATCATTTATCATTTATCATTTATCATTTATCATTTATCATTTATCATTTATCATTTATCATTTATCATTTATCATTTATCATTTATCATTTATCATTTATCATTTATCATTTATCATTTATCATTTATCATTTATCATTTATCATTTATCATTTATCATTTATCATTTATCATTTATCATTTATCATTTATCATTTATCATTTATCATTTATCATTTATCATTTATCATTTATCATTTATCATTTATCATTTATCATTTATCATTTATCATTTATCATTTATCATTTATCATTTATCATTTATCATTTATCATTTATCATTTATCATTTATCATATATCATTTATCATTTATCATTTATCATTTATCATTTATCATTTATCATTTATCATTTATCATTTATCATTTATCATTTATCATTTATCATTTATCATTTATCATTTATCATTTATCATTTATCATTTATCATTTATCATTTATCATTTATCATTTATCATTTATCATTTATCATTTATCATTTATCATTTATCATTTATCATTTATCATTTATCATTTATCATTTATCATTTATCATTTATCATTTATCATTTATCATTTATCATTTATCATTTATCATTTATCATTTATCATTTATCATTTATCATTTATCATTTATCATTTATCATTTATCATTTATCATTTATCATTTATCATTTATCATTTATCATTTATCATTTATCATTTATCATTTATCATTTATCATTTATCATTTATCATTTATCATTTATCATTTATCATTTATCATTTATCATTTATCATTTATCATTTATCATTTATCATTTATCATTTATCATTTATCATTTATCATTTATCATTTATCATTTATCATTTATCATTTATCATTTATCATTTATCATTGGTCATTTCTCTTTTCAATTAATTTTCTTTTTCTTCCTTCCTTAACTTTTAATTTTCCTTTCCAGCCACCTTCGTCATCTCGCATGACTTCCGGAAAAGCTTTTGCTGCCATTCCTCCCCGCCCAAAAGCTCATCTCTTCATTTGACTTTTATGACTTCGTCAGCCGACGGTCGTCCACCGCGTCTAGGCCCATTAGTCGGAACTTGACTGCGCTGTTGTTGCTGCTGCTGCCTCCGTCGTCGTCCCTCAAACGGGTGGTATGGCCAATGGCAAGGACGCTCGCACCGGCAAAACAGAGCCCATCCAGTTGGAATAAAGTTTTATGTGCGATGTTGTGCTTTTGCCACCGGAAGAAACCGTCGCCGTCAGTCAGTCCGTCCAAACGGTGGCAAACGCCAACGGTGAGGCATTTTTATTTTTGTGCTCGAAACACGACGCGATCGATTAAACTTTGCTGTTTTTCGTGTGTTTCCGATGAAAGAGCGATTCAGGAGGCGGACGGGCAAGCTTTTATACACTCACAAACAGGCAATTTGGGAAATTTAATCCTTTCAGTTTGGTGAGCTTTTGCTGGTGCCTGGGGCGAGGGGGCGGTGGCGTAATGAATTAACTCAATTGGGTCGTGTTTTTCCGGCGTGGGGCCAGTCAGTGGGCTTTGAATAAGTTTATTCGCAGGGAAATGCTAGGCGATGAATGTTGATTAGGCATAATGTTGAGATGCAAATTAATTGGGTTGTAGAAACGATTCGTTTCAAAATGGCAATCAAATTAAAGAGTATCTTTTGGTATATGGTATTTTTATGTATGTCATATCAAATTCAAACATAATCCACTTGGGAAACGTGAACTGAGAAATCACACAAACTCTAAAAAAAATCATTCGTGAGTAAGTTATCAACCTTTAGTTTAATACTATGTCAATTGTGTTGAATTCTGCGAGCTCTATCAATTTGCTCAGGAAATACAGTAAAAAATGCATGTAGTTGGAACGATGTTTTTGATCGCAAAAAATACAGAATTGATCAAATTGAGTTCGGCAAAGTTCTAAGATCATCTAGACATCCTAACAAATCACTAAAAAAAAGAATTGTCCCAATTGCCAGAACCAGCGAGTTGGAACGGTAATCAACTATTTTGAGAGCTTGGGAGTTAGAATATCAAAAGAGTTTTGAGTGTGTTAGAGTTGTAAAATGCATTATACACTAGGACAGTTTCAGATTTTTTAAAGGACCTTTATATTTATAGGTTTTTTTTAAAATAGATTTTTGGGACCTTATAAAAAAACTGTACAGTTGTTTAATACTCAACAGTAGGATCCCGAGCAGAGCAATTCTCTACGAAATCGGTCTTTTTTTAGAATTTAAATGTTTGTATTTTTTAAACCTACACCCAAAGGAAAAATATATCTCAAAATCTGCAACAATGGATTTGCTGCAGAAAATGTCACATTTTATAACATTTTGCAGCAAACCCGCAGAGCATTTTTGCCCGCGTGTAAACATTTCAGCGATCTGCAGTTCTCACCAACACATATAATGCTGGCCCGTCCCCGAGCAACACTCCAAAGAGAAGAATATGTTGGTGCTCTTTCACTCTCATTTCGTCAAGCGTCCATGGCGCGGTGGTAGAGTGTCGGATCAATCAGCAAGATGTTGGTGGTTCAATCCTCGTTTTTTTTAAGGGTTTTTTTTTGTGAAATACAACCAAAAAGGCGTCGGTAATGTCAATAATTGTCGGTAACGGGCAAAAATGTCATACCCCTAAATCGCAAAAAATGCATGAGGACAGTTTTCATGCAGATTCTGATATACTTTCATGCCGCCATGCATCACAGTCATGCGACCGCCGTTTAATTTTTCTTACAAATTTGGTAGTTTGGCATTCTGTATCTTTTGAAGGATTTTTTTGATCGATTTGGTGTCTTCGGCAAAGTTGTAGGTATGGATAAGTACAACATTGAAAAAATGGTACACGGTATAAAAATTATTCGTGATTTTTTATTAATATTTTTGTCACTAAAGCTTGATTTGCAAAAAAAAAAACAACGAAAATTGAAGATGAAAATTTTGCGACCAATATTTCGATTTTTTAAAATCAGTATTTATTCAAAAATTCACATCTCGATCAAAGATTTTTGCCCGTTCTGGAAATTTCTGGTAAGTTTGCATTTGATTAGCATTAGCATTAGCATTAGCATTAGCAATAAAGGTCGCACAACGCTTATCTTGCTGTTTAACTGTAATTAAACGTATGATAGCACTAGACTCTCATCCGGTTACAATATTCCAACACGGGAGAAAAGATGTTTTCCTCTTTAGATGAACGTGTAATACTATCCAGTAAGATAAGGGGCTCCTGGCCGGTACCTTGCTAACCTCGGGGATTGGAAGGTATGTTAGTAAACATCTATCTAGAATGCGCAGAGATCTCTACGTCACCTAGTGGTATAGATGTTTGTAGGGAGGTTTTGGACTCAATGTTAGTAAATTGAACGTTTGTTTTTTTTAACACCATCACCACCACCACCAAAACAATACCATCACCACAAAAAGCCATGCTAGATTTTAATACAAATACATTACAAAACAAACACAACAATAAAATCATCTTCCTGGCCCTGCTGCCCACACGATACTGACGCGCAATAATATTAATTACCACAATGACCCCCCACTGCATGCATGACTCGAACATGAACACGAACACGAACACAGCACAAAGAGAACACCACAAAAATCCATCTTCCCATCACCACTGTATCGTGCAAGTCTTCTGGTAAGTTTGCATTTGATGTCCCCAAAAACATATCAGAAAATAAAAAATAAATCAAATAATATTTTTTTGCAACTCTAGTTCAAGTGACAAAAAGTGAAATTAAAAATCACCATTTTTTACCGTGTATCATTTTTTTCAGTATTCTCCTTATTCATACCTACAACTTTGCCAAAGACACCAAATCGATCAAAATAATTCTTGAAAAGATACAGATTTTTGAATTTTCATATATAATTTTTGTATGGACAGTTGGCTTCTTTCGGCATACCGAAGGCACCAAAAAAGTTTCAGCCGGAATCAAGAATACAAAAATCGAATCGAATGACCGAAAACTCAGAGAATTGCTCAGTATGGCGCTATTTTGCTTCTTTCTAAAGATACAGCGTGCTCAAAACTGGTCTAAAACGCGATTTTCGAGCAAAAACCCAGTTTCAGACCAGTTTTGAGAACACCGTATCATTTGATAGGAGCAAGCTAGCATTATACTTTCTTCCGGAAAGTTTTTGAGTTTTTTCTCAACGGAAATTGAATTCAAAACAAGGATTACAAAAATTAAAATACAAAATATGGGTTTTACCATACAAAACAAGATTGAAATGCAATGCGCAAAGTGAGAACGCAACCATTCGGTTCAAAAGTTTGAGGAGTTGTTTTGAGGCCAAAAATTCACGGAAAAAACTAAGTTCTGGTTTGACCATTTTATTAAAAAAAATTTCATAAAGTGACGAGACAGTCTATTTTGAATGGATTTTTATTAAAATATAAATAAAGCTAAACAAATATGACATAGTTTTTTGACAAAATATATCATATATGTTTTTTAGAACAAACTAATGATAAAAAAATTCGGTTTGTCTGAAATTTGGCACCGTGAAAGAAGGGCTCTTTCCCGACATTTTGCGGGGTATACCGAAATATTTCGTCGGGGGGTCTAGAGCAACTTTTTTTTATTGAAGATTATTTTTCGATTTTATTGGATATTTGTTCAAAAAAATCACAGAAAATCGGTGCATTTATGATGGGGACTCTAACCAACTATATTTGACCAATATTTGACCTCCAATAAAAAAATCGAACCAAAATATCAGATTTCTAGCTTTCTATGAAATTACTTAAAAATCCAAGCTGGAAATCCCGATACGACCGAAAGTAAATCTTTTCTGTGTGCAATTCGTCATGAAATTACAGCAACACATTGCCCGGATACAAATTTGAGCATTAAATAATACAAAACATGGATTATTGAATAAATAAGCTGTTTATTACCAAATAGGTTCCGAAAATTATTTTTTCAATCCTCTGCCACATCACACTATTACCTGCTAAGATTTTTTTTTTGATGATAATATTTTATTGAAACATACAAATTATTACAAGTTTTGACGAAATTCATGAAAATAACTCTGTAGCATTCATTACAAAACTCAGTGGACTAGACAGTGCCCATCATGTGGAAGGTGATTAAATTAAGAAATTTTGGAGAAAGGCACTGTTTATTTCAGGAAATTGGGCATATCTCTGTTTATATTGAACCAAAACTGATACTTTTTATGGAACTTGTTCAGAAAACTGTTTTTTACAATGTGATTGATTCTAAAATGTTTGATTAGTGCGCTGACCACGGGGACGCGCTGTCTTGTTTTTGCATGCTCATTTTCATTTCTTTTGTGTCGCTGTTTGTGTGCTTGGGTGCATGTTATTATATAGAGGTGATGGGATTTTATTAAATGATCATTATATTGCATTATTATATTTAATTGATTATATAATCACACTATATTTTACACTTAACACATTATACAAAACACATATGAAACTGTAAACAGGAGCGTTTGGTACGGTATGTCCACGCATCCTTCCTCCTCTGTAGATTCTGTGAAATGTGATCCGTTCTCAGAATCCTCTCTGCGGTAAACACAACGTAGTAGGGCTGGTAGCTTTAATTTTTGCAATGCATTTTCGGGTGTTCTCGGATGTACTGCAATTATTAATAATGACAAGAAAAGTGCTTGGGGCGTAATCTAATCACAAGACTTTCCAGCATGCTTTCATCGGACTGGCTGCGTTTGTGTTAGATTAGATTAGATTAGATTAGATGTGATTGATTCTAAAATGTTTTAAAATGTAATAGTGTGATGTGGCAGAGGATTGAAAAAATAATTGTCGGAACCTATTTGGTAATAAACAGCTTTTTGTGAAATAATCCATGTTTTGTATTGTTTAATGCTCAAATTTGTAACCGGGCAATGTGTTGCTGTAATTTCATGACGAATTGCACACAGAAAAGATTTACTTTCGGTCGTATCGGGATTTCCAGCTTGGATTTTGGGTAATTTCATAGAAAGCTAGAAATCTGATATTTTGGTTCGATTTTTTTATTGGAGGTCAAATATTGGTCAAATATAGTTGGTTAGAGTCTCCAAAGTATATTCGTAAGATATTTAAGTGATATCAACATGAATGCATAGATTTTCTGTGATTTTTTGAACAAATATCCCATAAAATCGAAAAATAATCTTCAAAAAAAAAGTTGTTCTAGACCCCCCGACGAAATATTTCGGTATACCCCGCAAAATGTCGGGAAAGAGCCCTTCTTTCACGGTGCCAAATTTCAGACATACCATTTTTTTTTCTTTGAGGTCTCGAAAAAATACACCGTAATATAATTGTAAAAATCTTATGCTCTGCCATATTTATATATTTTTTTCTCTTTCAATTACAGCTTTTTGGCACACACCTTAATCTAGGATATGGTAAGTAGCTACAATTAAAATATTTTACTGTGAAATATCCATATACACTCAAACCCGGATGGTTTGACACCAACTGTTGTCAAACGAACGGGGTCACTTTTTAGTTTGACCAAACGTTTGTTTTGATAGTGTGCGTGAGCGCCGTGTAAAAAGTGTTAGTTCGTCACTTTTAGTATGATTTTTGACCAACCAACGGGGTACAAACTAAAAAAGTGTCAAACGAAAAAGTGAACAACTACCGGGGGTTGAGTGTACAGCAATTCCATTTGAAAATAGCCTGACTCGAAAAAAAAAATCTTCGATCAAGCTGAAAAATTTTCTGGGGGTTCCTGTGATGGTGACCTACACCGTGCTAGGGTGGTCCCAAAAATGGAAATTTTCGTCAATTTTCGTAAAAAAAACGCATTTTTCGAAAATTCATAACTCCTTGCCATTTCAATTGATTTTAGCTGTCTTGGACGTAAATGAAGGGTGATTAGTTTGACTTTCAATGAAAATGGTTTGAGATCCAAAAAAACAGCCTAATATTTAAAAAAAAGTCGTGTGAAAACATAAAATGGCGTTTTGACCATGCTAAGCTTGTGCTTGAACATGTTTTTGTTGGATTCCTCGAAAATTTTACATAAAAAATCATAAAAAAAATTTCGCGCCCAAATCGGGAATGTGACCAATTCCAGTTTTTATTTTCAAAAAATCATATCTCGAAAACGTACGAGTCGACATCTCTATTGCTGGGATAGAAGGGGGGGTAGGTAGACGAAAGGGATTCTTAAAAGTTTTTTTTTTCATGATTCGATTATCCGAAGTGAAATTTTTCCGAGGCCTTCGGATAGTCGAGTCTGGATTGTACTGAAAATTATTGTTTGCAACTTGAAAATTGTTACAAAATATGGATGAAAAGAACAGGCTCTGATTTAAAAATGATTTTCATATTTTGCATTTGTAAATAAGAACGTATCAGGTCCATCTACTCTACACCAAAACTGCTTCCTGCCGTTACCCTTTCGCAAATTTATGAAGATTAAAACGTACGGCACCGTGAAATTGCATTCCTTCCAGAGCGCCGAACGCATCCGAACGGAGCAGCTTTTCGCAAGAATCACTCTCGGCTTAGGCAACATACTCGGAAGCCATCTCTGCCTCCTTGGTCGATATCTTAGCGAGAACAGCTAAGCGTTTTACTTACACCAGCAGCAGCAGCAAAAGTGCTAACGAGCATCCTCTTCAGCAAACACGTGCTGCAGTGCTCGTACTTCTGAGCAGTAAGCTCAACACTTGAGCGTCAACTTGGTGCTCTTTTAGGGCATTGCCATGTATAGACATTTTGAAGATTTTTTTTTAAATGAATCGTACCTTGACAATATTGGCCAAGATTTTGAAAGTATTTTTTAATGTTTTATGTAACTTTTTAAATATTTTTTTGAAAATTCGTCAACGACAAACTTTCCACCGCTGCGCGCTGGTCGATGCAACTCACCAGCCGTGGTGCCATCACAAAATATTCTTTCCAGCACGCAACCGGTGGTCATCACGGAGTGGCACAAAAGAGCTGCCAGCTTGCGGCTACAAAACGTAATTTCCGTTCCTTATTATCCCGTTTGGCTGGTAGGTTGGTCTGGTGATGGCCAAGTTGCAACTGGAAAAGTGTCAATTTCCGGGGTGATTTTTTATTCAGCCGCCAACGTGCACGATCCTCCACCGCGTGTAAATGTCACTTGAAGCGCCAAGTTGATGAATCTTATCTCTGGTTTCATCATTTGTGGAGTGGCAAGCATTTTTATGATTGGATTTGGCTTCAAGAGAAATTGCTTTCCATTATTATTCATCCAAGAAGATGCTGCTGAGCCGACTCGAGGTTAATTGAATTGTTAATGGCGATGCCTCGAGTCTCAAATAAGAGAGCGTGGGCGTGTCGACGGATATCGAATCCAAATTGAACCTGTCTGTTGAAGAATTTTCATTTGAACGGATTATCATTGATGCCACCATAAATATTTTTTGGATGAATAAAAATCTTAACAAAATAAATGCAATTCTAAAGTTTATGAGTAATTCTTTGCCAACTAACACGGCAGTTGCCCCGACCCCCTGACCACACAGAAAAAAATCAATTCTCGTAATCGTGAATTAAGTTCACGAGTGTGAGAACTACGAAGGAATTTATTCATGAGTATGGTGCATTTGCACTATAAACGTGAATACATTCCTTCGTGGTTCTCGCATTCGTGAATTAAATTCACGATTTTGAGAATTGATTTTTTTCCGTGCATGAATCAAACATTCAATATTACGCCCTTTTAAAATGTTAGTCTTAGTTTAAAAATTTTGAAAATATTTTTTTCGAAAAGATCGGAAAAATTCACGACTGTTTCATATTTAACATTGAAAATCGGACCATCGGAGTTGTTTGTGTGAGACTTCGAAAACATCATTTTTTCTGTGGTGAACATTTGCATGACAATATCTCAGCAACTAAGGGTCGTATCAACAAAGTTCAAAAATGCAAAATATAGAGAATTTTCTCAGCTTTTCAAAAATATTTTTTTCAAATGTGGGCAAACATGTGCACTAATTTAAAAAAAATTAAAAACTGCGACTATTTTCAAAAAAGTCACCTAAAAATGGATTTATCATGAAAACGTTGCACTTTATCAAAATTTCACTGAAGTACTTTTTGATTGCAAATTTGATTTAACATCAAAAATTGAAGTTGAAAAATTTTTGCGACCAATTTTTCGATTTTTTGAAAAAATCAGTATTAATTCAAAAATTCATAACTCGCTCAAAGATTTTTTGCACAACCTGGAAATTTCTGAAAAGTTGGCATTGGACGTCCTCTAAAACATATCAAAAAATGAAAGAAATAAAAATAGTGTATTTTTGCAAATCAAGTTTCAGTGACAAAAAGTTAAATTAAAAATCACCAAAAAAAATTTTACCGTGCATCATTTTTTTCAGTGTAGTCCATATCCATGCCTACAACTTTGCCGAAGACACCAAATCGATCAAAACATTCCTTCAAAAGATACAGATTTTTGAATTTTCATACATCATTTTTGTATGGCCAGCTGCCAAATTTGTATGGAAAATTATATGGACAAACTAATGATGCAAAATGGCTTCTTTGGGCATACCGAAGGCACCGAAAAAGTTTCAGTCGGATTAAAAAATATAAAAATAAAAATTTAAGAAAAATAACCGATTTCGTAGAGAATTGCTCATGTATTTTTGACAAGTTATCAGAATTGAACAAAAAAAGTTTTTTTTTGAAAACGTAATGATGATGTGAGGAGTGACCATTTTTGACCAGTTTTCGAATTTTTAACCCCTTAAACCCTATCGTGTGCTTTTAAAAATATTTTTATTCGAAAAGTTAAGAAAGTTTTGCATTGGACCCCTTAGACGATTGTTGTGACTGAAATAGCTTTTTTTCTAAAAAAATGTGTTTATGATGAGCGGCCAGATCTGGATTGTTTTTTTTGCAACTGGAACTTTTAGAAATAAATACATTTCACTAAATTATGTAACCAAATTCAACTGAAATTAACCAATTTCAATTGAATTAAGCTAAACCTAGTTTAGCTTTATTTACATTGATTTATTTCAATTTAACTAAATTTATCTTGATTAAACTTGATTTTACTAAATTCACCATAATTAATCATAATTTGATTTAGTTTAACTTAATTTATCTCAGTTTAACTCCATTTAAATTAATTTTACTCAATTTTTCTTAAACAAAATTTTACCAAATGACATTAAGATTATTTTTTTTATGATTGGATTTGGCTTCAAGAGAAATTGCTTTCCATTATTATTCATCCAAGAAGATGCTGTTGAGCCGACTCGAGGTTCATTGAATTGTTAATGGCGATGCCTCGAGTCTCAAATTAGAGAGCGTGGGCGTGTCGACGGATATCGAATCCAAATTGAACCTGTCTGTTGAAGAATTTTCATTTGAACGGATTATCATTGATGCCACCATAAATATTTTTTGAATGAATAAAAAATCTAAACAAAATAAATGCAAATCTAAAGTTTATGAGTAATTCTTTGCCAACTAACACAGCAGTTGCCCCGACTCCTATTCGATTCGCGTGAAACTTTGTCCTTAGGGGTAACTATTGTCTCTGATCACACAGAAAAAAATCAATTCTCGTAATCGTGAATTAAGTTCACGAGTGTGAGAACTACGAAAGAATTTATTCATGAGTATGGTGCATTTGCACTATAAACGTGAATATATTACTTCGTGGTTCTCGCATTCGTGAATTTAATTCACGATTTTGAGAATTGATTTTTTTCCGTGCATGAATCAAACATTCAATATTACGCCCTTTTAAAATGCTAGTCTTGATTTAAAAATTTTGAAAAACATTTTTTCGAAAAGATCGGAAAATTTCACGACTGTTTCATATTTTAACATTGAAAATCGGACCATTAGTTGCTGAGATATCGACATTTGAAAATGGTGTGTTGTTTGGGTGGGACTTAGAAAACATCAATTTTCCTGTTTTTTAACCTTTGCATGGCAATATCTCAGCAACTAAGGCTCGTATCAACAAAGTTCAAAAATGCAAAATAAAGAAAATTTTCTCAGCTTTTCAAAAATATTTTTTTCAAAAGTGGGCAAACATGTGCACTAATTTCAAAAAATGAAAAACTGTGACTATTTTCAAAAAAGTCACCTAAAAATGGATTTATCTTGAAAACGGTGCACTTTATCAAAATTTCACTTAAGTACTTTTTGATTGCAAATTTGATTTTACATCGAAAAATGAAGTTGAAAAATTTTTGCGACCAATTTTTCGACTTTTTTTAAAAAATCAGTATTGATTCAAAAATTCATAACTCGCTCAAAGAATTTTTGCACAACCTGGAAATTTCTGAAAAGTTGGCATTGGACGTCCTTTAAAACATATCAAAAAATGAAAAAAAAAAGTTTATTTTTGCAAATCAAGTTTTAGTGACAAAAAGTTAAATAAAAAATCACCAAATTTTTTTTTAATGTGCATCATTTTTTTTTCAGAGTATTCCATATCCATACCTACAACATTGCCGAAGACACCAAATCGATCAAAAAATTCCTTCAAAAGATACATATTTTTGAATTTTCATACATCATTTTTGTATGGCCAGCTGCCAAATTTGTAAGGAAAATTATATGGACAAACTAATGATGCAAAATGGCTTCTTTGGGCATACCGAAGGCACCAAAAATTTTCAGTCGGATTAAAAAAATACAAAAATTAAAATTTAAGAAAAAGACCGATTTCGTAGAGAATTGCTAATGTATTTTTGACAAGTTATCAGAATTGAACAAAACAAGTTTTTTTTTTGAAAAAGTAATGATGATGTGAAGAGTGACCATTTTTGATCAGTTATTTGAATTTTTAACCCCTTAAACCCTATCGTGTGCTTTCAAAAATATTTTTATTCGAAAAGTTAAGAAAGTTTTGCATTGGACCCCTTAGACGATTGTTGTGACTCGTGCATTTGTAGAATTAGCCTTTTTTCTAAAAAAATGTGTTTATGATGAGCGGCCAAATCTGGTTTGTTTTTTTATTGCAACTGGAACTTTTAGAAATAAATACATTTCACTAAATTATGTAACCAAATTCAACTGAAATTAACCAAGTTCAATTAAATTAAGCTAAACCTAGTTTAGCTTTATATACATTGATTTATTTCAATTTAACTAAATTTATCTTGATTAAACTTGATTTTACTTAATTCATCACAATTAATCATAATTTGATTTAGTTTAACTTAATTTATCTTAGTTTAACTCCATTTAACTTAATTTTACTCAATTTTTCTTAAACATGTTACAAAATTTAAATAAAATTACCTAAATTTAACTGAATTAAGCTTATGTTTTCATCATAAAAACCTATTTAATTTATTTAAACTAATTTAAACTAATTTATCTTAACTGAACTAAATTTTACAGAATTAATTTGGATTAAACTAAATTTAATACATTTTAACTCAATTAACGGAATTTCCATAAAAATTCCCTTTTTTCTCGAGCTTGGGAGTTTAGGTGTTAATTTCAACTAAAAAAAATCAAATTATTCGCTCTACAGCATTGCCCTGATGTTCTCGATTGCGAGATTCCTACTCGAAACTAGGTGTCCGAAGGCAACCCATGCTGATTGTTGATTGCTTAAAAATTAATTTTGCTCAAAAAATAATTTAAAATTTATTTAAATTTACCTTAATAATTTTAACCAAATATAATCAATTTAACTGAATTTAACTAAATTCCACGTTTTTTTAAAGGTTTCTTAATTCAACTCAAATTTAATTCTAATTTAACGTACCGTTTTTATTTGGCTGTGTAAGCGCCAATGTATATTATTTGTTTAAAAGCAACGATATTAAAGTATTACAACAACTGCTAATAATGTTTCAGAGATGGCGAAAAAGATTCCACTTGGTGCAGGTGGGATTTGAACCCACAACTGATCAACGGTACTGATCCGCGTTACCAATTATGCTATTACTCTTCTCATTGAAAAGTGCCAGCGACAAAATTGGGCGAAAAGTTCATCGCCCGGAGATCGCGAGTTGGCGCGAGCGAATGAACACCGCGAAAAAAGATTCGGGGGTGCATTGGGGTTAAATGATTATTTCGTTATTCGGTTTAATTAGAAAACAATTATTTTTTCGTAAATATCGCTACTTTGATGCGATGTAATTAATTTTTACAGTAAATTAGGCATTGTTACATCAAATTTGACCTTTAAAACGCACTAGAATGGCCAAATTTTAAAACAACAATGTTTGCCAATTTGACCGTTTTACCCCCAATTCCCCTTGTAGAACAAAAGAAAAGTTCATCCGCGAACTGTCAGCAGCGCGCTGTTTTGTTTGCTAGATCAACATTTGGAAATGTCGAACGTTGAAAGAAATCGCTAAAAAAATGGAAATTAACCGATTTCAAATGTTTTGGCCGCAAATGAAAGGTAAGGGTGGCTAATTTTTGATTCCGATCTGTAAAACTTGTTCTGGCGAGGGTTCTGGGCACTGCGGCAATCGATTTTAACGGCGGGTTGCTTCCGGTAGCATTTAATTTGCGGAGAAGGTTTTTCAATCCACCAGGGGCTTATTCGGGGCCAACAGTTTCGGTAATCCGGAACTTCTGGTAAGTTTAATATTTGCAGTGTTTAGCATGAAAAACAAACTTAGACTATTGAATACAAAATAACGCCTCATTTTTCTGCTTGTATGTTGTTGTGCAGGTTTGGTTTCAAATATTTCGCTTGATATGTTTCAATTGGGTCCTAAAGTGAAACTTAAATTTGTGATATCATTGTTCACAACGATAAAGCTTATATTTCTGAGTACAATGACACTTTGTACGACCGAGAAAGATTCAAAATCGATTTTGAAATCGAAATTTGAAAAAAAAATCGTGGCCCTTCTTGACAAAAAGGTCCTACTTCACAGCTCGTTCTACGCGGACCTTAGTGGATTCATAAAAAAAATGTTGTCCTGTCCTATTTTTTGCATTTAAATGAAAAAAGTGATCAGAGATGAGCAGTTCTCTAGAATTTTGGTCATTCGATTTTTTTTGTATTTTTTAATCCGACTGAAACTTTTTTGGTGCCTTCGGTATGCCCAAAGAAGCCATTTTGCATCATTAGTTTGTCCATATAATTTTCCATACAAATTCGGCAGCTGTCCATACAAAAATGATGTATGAAAATTCAAAAATCTGTATCTTTTGAAGGAATTTTTTGATCGATTTGGTGTCTTCGGCAAAGTTGTAGGTATGGATACGGACTACACTGGAAAAAAATAATACACGGTAAAAAAAATTTGGTGATTTTTTTATTTAACTTTTTATCACTAAAACTTGATTTACAAAAAAACACTATTTTTAATTTTTTTTATTTTTTGATATGTTTTAGAAGGCATAAAATGCCAACTTTTCAGAAATTTCCAGGTTGTGCAAAAAATCACTGACCGAGTTATGAATTTTTTAATCAATACTGATTTTTTCAAAAAATCGAAATTTTGGTCGTAAAAATTTTTCAACTTCATTTTTCGATGTAAAATCAAATTTGCAATCAAAAAGTACTTTACTGAAATTTTGATAAAGTGCACCGTTTTCAAGTTATAGCCATATTTAAGTGACTTTTTTGAAAATAGTCGCATTTTTTCATTTTTTTAAATTAGTGCACATGTTTGCCCAGTTTTGAAAAAAATATTTTTGAAAAGCTGAGAAAATTCTCTATATTTTGCTTTTTTGGACTTTGTTGATACGACCTTTAGTTGCTGAGATATTGCAATGCAAAGGTTTAAAAACAGGAAAATTGATGTTTTCTAAGTTTCACCCAAACAACCCACCATTTTCTATCGTCAATATCTCAGCAACTAATGGTCCGATTTTCAATGTTAATATATGAAACATTTGTGAAATTTTCCGATCTCTTCGAAAAAAATATTTTTGGAATTTTCAAATCAAGACTAACATTTCACAAAGGCCAAACATTCAATATTACGCCCTTTTAAAATGTTTGTCTTGATTTGAAAATTCCAAAAATATTTTTTTCGAAAAGATCGGAAAATTTCACAATTGTTTCATATATTAACATTGAAAATCGGACCATTAGTTGCTGAGATATTGACGATAGAAAATGGTGGGTTGTTTGGGTGAAACTTAGAAAACATCAATTTTCCTGTTTTTAAACCTTTGCATTGCAATATCTCAGCAACTAAAGGTCGTATCAACATAGTCCGAATAAGCAAAATATAGAGAATTTTCTCAGCTTTTCAAAAATATTTTTTTCAAAACTGGGCAAACATGTGCACTAATTTAAAAAAATGAAAAACTGCGACTATTTTCAAAAAAGTCACTTAAATATGGCTATAACTTGAAAACGGTGCACTTTATCAAAATTTTAGTAAAGTACTTTTTGATTGCAAATTTGATTTTACATCGAAAAATGAAGTTGAAAAATTTTTACGACCAAAATTTCGATTTTTTGAAAAAATCAGTATTGATTAAAAAATTCATAACTCGGTCAGTGATTTTTTGCACAACCTGGAAATTTCTGAAAAGTTGGCATTTTATGTCTTCTAAAACATATCAAAAAATAAAAAAAATTAAAAATAGTGTTTTTTTGTAAATCAAGTTTTAGTGATAAAAAGTTAAATAAAAAAATCACCAAATTTTTTTTTACCGTGTATTATTTTTTCCAGTGTAGTCCGTATCCATACCTACAACTTTGCCGAAGACACCAAATCGATCAAAAAATTCCTTCAAAAGATACAGATTTTTGAATTTTCATACATCATTTTTGTATGGACAGCTGCCGAATTTGTATGGAAAATTATATGGACAAACTAATGATGCAAAATGGCTTCTTTGGGCATACCGAAGGCACCAAAAAAGTTTCAGCCGGATTAAAAAATACAAAAATTAAAATTGAAGAAAAAAGACCGATTTCGTAGAGAATTGCTCAGATGGTTTTTAATCTGTTTTTTACCGTTGAACGTAACAATTGACTTAGGGCTTTAGGACCCTATTGTTCGCCATTACGGGGTTTGTTTTTCGGTACCCCCTGAGATCATGCGTGATCAATGGAGGTCTATATGCAGCAATTCCCCACGAAAACAGCATGGAAAAAACAAAAGTGCTCGGATCGGGCTCAAAATTTTTCTGAGGGTTCCCTGGCCGAAATAATTCGACCCGTATTTTTTTGTTTGGCCATAAGGGTGACCTACGCCGGGTTAGGGTGGTCTGAAAAATGGAAATTTTCGTCGATTTTCGCAAAAACCATTTTTTCGAAAAATCATAACTCCTCGCCATTTTAACCGATTTCAATTGTCTTATACGCAAATGAAAGGTGATAAGTTAGCCTTTCAAAGAAAAATAGTAAGAAGTTTCAAAAATCTGGCCTAACATATGAAAATGGCGTATGAAACTTTAAAATGCCGTTTTGACGGTGTCTGGACCAAAGAGCCTATGTCTGGAAATATTTTTATCGGATTCCCCAGACATTTTTACATAACATACTGAAAAATGGGAGGAGTTCATTAACAGGATTCCAAGATATGATTTTTTGAAAATAAAATCCGTGTTTTTTGACGCGCCGCGCGCAAAAACCGGAGAATGACGAAATTGGCAAAAAATCATCTTTTTTCACTAAAACTGCGATAACTTCAAAATTTCAACGATGACATGTCTGGGTACCAAAAGTTGCGTCTTTTAATTAAAACAATTTTGATCCCCAAACATCTATAGGTCATCGCTGAAATTTTAAAGTTATCGCAGTTTTAGTGAAAAAAATTGATTTTTTGCCAATTTCGGCATTCTCCGATTTTTGCGCGCGGCGCGTCAAAAAAACACGGATTTTATTTTCAAAAATCATATCTCGGAATCCTGTTAGGGACCATCCATAAACCACGTGGACAATTTAGGGGAGGGAGGTATGGCGATTGTCCATGCTCCATACAAAAGTTTTTTCTTGTATGGACAATTGTTCACGAGGGGGAGGGGGGGGGGGTTGGGTTTTCCAAAAAAGTGTCCACGTAGTTTGTGGATGGTCCCTTAATGAACTCCTCCCATTTTTTGGTTTGTTACGTAAAAATGTCCGGGAAAATATTTCCAGACATAAGCTCTTTGGTTCAGACACCGTCAAAACGGCATTTTAAAGTTTCATACGCCCTTTTCATATGTTAGGCTAGATTTTTGAAACTTCTTACTATTTTTCTTATCACCAACTTATCACCTTTCATTTGCGTATAAGACAATTGAAATCGGTTAAAATGGCGAGGAGTTATGATTTTTCGAAAAAATGGTTTTTGCGAAAATCGACGAAAATTTCCATTTTTCAGACCACCCTAACCCGGCGTAGGTCACCCTTATGGCCAAACAAAAAAATACGGGTCGAATTATTTCGGCCAGGGAACCCTCAGAAAAATTTTGAGCCCGATCCGAGCACTTTTGTTTTTTCCATGCTGTTTTCGTGGGGAATTGCTGCATATAGACCTCCATTGATCACGCATGATCTCAGGGGGTACCGAAAAACAAACCCCGTAATGGCGAACAATAGGGTCCTAAAGCCCTAAGTCAATTGTTATGTTCAACGGTAAAAAACAGATTAAAAACCATCTCTGAACACTTTTTTCATTTAAATGCAAAAAATAGGACAGGACAACATTTTTTTTATGAATCCACTAAGGTCCGCGTAGAACGAGCTGTGAAGTAGGACCTTTTTGTCAAGAAGGGCCACGATTTTTTTTTCAAATTTCGATTTAAAAATCGATTTTAAATCTTTCTCGGTCGTACAAAGTGTCATTGTACTCAGAAATATAAGCTTTATCGTTGTGAACAATGATATCACAAATTTAAGTTTCACTTTAGGACCCAATTGAAACATATCAAGCGAAATATTTGAAACCAAACCTGCACAACAACATACAAACAGAAAAATGAGGCGTTATTTTGTATTCAATAGTCTAAGTTTGTTTTTCATGCTAAACACTGCAAATATTAAACTTACCAGAAGTTCCGGATTACCGAAACTGTTGCCCCCGAATAAGCCCCTGGTGGATTGAAAAACCTTCTCCGCAAATTAAATGCAACCGGAAGCAACCCGCCGTTAAAATCGATTGCCGCAGTGCCCAGAACCCTCGCCAGAACAAGTTTTACAGATCGGAATCAAAAATTAGCCACCCTTACCTTTCATTTGCGGCCAAAACATTTGAAATCGGTTAATTTCCATTTTTTTAGCGATTTCTTTCAACGTTCGACATTTCCAAATGTTGATCTAGCAAACAAAACAGCGCGCTGCTGACAGTTCGCGGATGAACTTTTCTTTTGTTCTACAAGGGGAATTGGGGGTAAAACGGTCAAATTGGCAAACATTGTTGTTTTAAAATTTGGCCATTCTAGTGCGATTGAAAGGTCAAATTTGATGTAACAATGCCTAATTTACTGTAAAAATTAATTACATCGCATCAAAGTAGCGATATTTACGAAAAAATAATTATTTTCTAATTAAACCGAATAACGAAATAATCATTTAACCCCAATGCACCCCCGAATCTTTTTTCGCGGTGTTCATTCGCTCGCGCCAACTCGCGATCTCCGGGCGATGAACTTTTCGCCCAATTTTGTCGCTGGCACTTTTCAATGAGAAGAGTAATACTGCGACCGGTGACAAATTTGTTGTCTATTTGTGTACAGCACAATCGAATGTCGCGTATTGGATTTCAAAGCTTTCCCATACCAATTGTTTCTCTTTCTATCCTTCTCTTCCACACTACTGTCGTTGCTATTGTATCTCAAATTCTCGCTTGTTCTTGCAGTTGTTGTAATACTTTAATATCGTTGCTTTTAAACAAATTATTCAAATTTAACTTAATGTTACCTAATAAAACTTGGTTTAACTTAATTTAACATAATTTTAAATTAATTTTACTCAATAGAAATTAATTTAAGTTAATTTAAATTAATTTAACATTATTTAACACTATTTCTTGATGCGCTTAGAAGGCGTTAGGTTCTGCTCATTTGGATCTGTCAAACATTGGCCAGTCTATATCTAGACATTCTATTTCACCAATCCCAATTTGTTAATTTACTTGTAATTTTAGCTAATTCTACCAAAAACATCACTTTTTCATCAATTATAAGCCAGCTTATTTGAATTGTTGAATTTTAGATGGAACTCTTTTCCGTGCAAAATAATAAGACCCGTAGGTATATTTTTTGTTTGGCGATTAGAATGCTCCTTTCCGAAATAAGGTGATTTTAGCAAAAAGCACATTTTTCAGGCGCACCGCGTCGAAAAACCTAGTTTTTTTATGTTCAAAAAATCATATCTCCGAACCGTGAGAATGGATTTTCAATTTTTGGATATGATTAGTAAAATATTACAAGGAATCAGTGAAAAATATGTTCAGATGCGAGCTGTTTGGTCCCGAAACCTTCAAATCAGCAAATGAAATTTTATAGGACCTTTTCAAATGTCGTGCTATCTTGTCGCACGCCACTTTTTGACGTTCTGAGAAAAAGGCGTTTAAATATTTATCCTTGAATAAACAAAATAGTTAATAATGGCCCCGGTCTAACCTAGAGATAAGAGATAACCCGCAATCTATAGAAAAATGAAAAAAAGATTGATATTTCTTTTCAGTGTATCAGTAAAATGTTGTTCCGTTTTAGAAGTTTTCACCTTGACATCGATTGGCAAAGCTCCATTCACGTCTCACCAGATGAAGTGTAACGGAATCAGGTCTCTTTGTCAAACCTTCGTCTTGTATTTCCAAGGATAAAAAAATAAAGTTCCAACCAAGCTCAGGTTGGTGTATTTCTGGCACCCGCCTCGATTGACTTGGAGACTCAATTCCATTCACCGTTCGCGTCTACTCACCGCAAGTGTGACAAGTGCCCTGTGTTACGGATCACACTCCTTCTGAGAACACTGACTGAACTTGAAGTGAAAGAGCTCCAGTTTTTTACGTTTCTTTAGAACCATGCATGGATGTAGTTTTGCCTTTTGGCTGTTGGAAATTCACATAAATATGCAAAGTTTCAGATAATTTTTAATTAGAAATTAATTTTTACATTAATAATTATGCAAAAAAAACTGTCTAAACATCATTTTTAGATTCAAATTGTAAAATTTATATACTAGAATAATTCTGGTACTGACATAAATTTAGGAGAAGTTTTTATCTATTTTAAAATGATTCCTAATACACATTTTAACTAAATTATTCTTTAAATATTCACAGGTAGCTGCACGGTAGGAAACACGACATACTTCCACGGCGAAACATTCAAATTGGATTGCCGAACACAATGCGTCTGTCAGGTAATTGAATTTCCATTACACTTTAGTTCTCATTTTCACGAGTCGTCGAAGGTTTTGCTTTTTTTTGGTCCCATTTTCCGGGGGCAGTAGCTGATGTGGTCCCAAGCTTTCTTTTCGCTCTCCCCCTCCTGCCCCCTCTGCCGACGCGGGTCAAAGAGCCCTCACTTTGCTCGTTTTCTGGGCTTGATTTTCCGATTTGCTGACTTTTATGATTTCTTTTTCTCTTTTTTGCTTGAGATCGACACTACCTACTACTACTCTGGTGCTGGTTTTGACAACCGGGGTTCGGTTGGGGTGAGATGGTGGCAAATTTTCGCTTTGATTGCCTCAATCGGAAAAAATGGAACCTAATTTGGGACCGTGTTGATTTTGGACAGGGGTGCTTCTGGTGACACTGCACGCTGGTTGGGAGAGTTTAACGAGGATAATTTAGAAAGTGGTGGGGCAATTTTTGAGGTAGTGACAATTGGAACAAAAGGGGTTCATTGAACAGGTATTGAACCGTGCAAACCTTTTTTGGGAGCTGCTAATGGGTAAAAACAAGAATTGTAAAAGGTAGGGAACAAAAGGAAATACTCAATTTTTCCATTATTGAAGCCTTGTTCAAAAGGTCAAAGTTACAAACGCTGTTTGATGCTTGATCTAAGATTGTTAGAAATATTAGTGAGACTCTCCAGACTGTATAAAAAATCAATTTAATTTTAAAGTAGGTTCTAGAAAGTTTCATATTCACATAGTAAGTTAACATAAATTCTCAATGTTGCTGCAACAAAGTTAGTTTTTTTCATACAGATTTTTTTCTATTATGAGAAAAATGCTAGAAAAAATGACAATTCAACACGATTTTTTATATTTGAAAATTATCCCAATCAGTGAAACCGATTTTTCTCCAAAGATCATACAACTCTGCTTCACTTTAATCATTCAAAACCATATTCATTCCAATGTTTGGATCAACCGAAACTATAATCCAGTTTTCTTTGTAAAGCCTGAAAAGTATATTAGTAATTTCAAAATTTATATTTTCTTTTCATGTCATAGGCAAACATGAACTGTGTTACTAAAAGAGGTTTTACAAAAGGTATTAAAACTGTTATAAAAATCCCAGGTGCGATCTATGTTGTTTTGCCTTCCTCACCTAACTGAGGAAAGGCTATAAATACCATACCAATCAGCATAGCGCACCAGGTACGCGTGCTGTAGCAAGAAGACGCTTCCATCTTTCTCGGTCTTGTGCTGCTACTCTCCAATTTCCTAGGTTACAGATCTTCCGGATATCACCATTCACTTGATCTCCCCACCGTGCGCGCGGTTTCCCTGCTCTTCTGCCTGTTCCGCCAGCTGGTTCAGCGCGGTCAAAAAGCAGTCTGACAGGCTGGCTTTCGTCCATTCGGGCGACATGGCCGGCCCACCTGAGCCTCCCGATCTTCGCCTGGGTGGCCGGAAAGGCTATAAAATCACTCGAAAAATGAACTTCTTAATTCGACCTCGTAGACCCACCTTCACGAATACCTATCGACTCAGAATCATGTTCTGAGCAAATGTCTGTGTGGATGTGTGTAGGTGGGTGGACAAAAAAATTGTCACTCGATTATCTCCGGACTGGATGAACGGATTTTGACCGTATTAGTCTCATTCGATCCGTCTTGGGGTCTCATAGGTCTCTATTTAAAATCAGCAGGTTTAGTTAAGTACTTCAAAAATTATGCTAAAAAACGATTTTGGCGTATGTCCGGAAGATTGTAAAAAAGGTGGTTTTTGCAAGAATCCCTATCATGTAATACATTTTCAGAAAGGTATTAAAAAGACCTTTTCAATGAGCCTAAAACATTGAAGATCTGTCAACCCTATCAAAAGTTATTGGCACTTAAGTGTTATTTGTATACTTTCTGGAGGCCGGATCTGAGATATTGTGATAAAAATATTGTCTGAATCTTCCATGTGAACTTTCGTTGGATAGGTTTTTTTAGTAGACCTTGCCGATGAGCCAGAAAATTGAAGGTCTGCGAACCCTATCAAAAGAAATCAGTAATAAAATTGATTTGTTAAACATGTTAAGGGAATGTTGCTATTTTTACTGAATGTATTGACTTTATTAATGTGAGGAAGGCACCAACCACCTAAAGGTGGATTAAGTATCGTTTTTTTACTAAGAACAACATTCAATTTTTAGTTCAGCTAATAACGAGTTCATGAACAGGGCAAAATCCTTTGTTAGAATCGTCGTTTGAATCACACTAATCTAACAGAAATTTTATGAGATAACATCTGAACAAAATATTAACCCTGTAAGTCAATGGTAAGTGGGACAAACTGGAATCAAAATGTAAAGGTGAAAATTTTTGAATGTCAAAAACTAATAATCAAAAAGAGTTGGAGTATGGAGATGCACCTTGAATTTAAAAATTAAAAAAAAAATATTTTAATTCAGAATGTTCACAACATTCATGTTATTTGGTACAATAGTTGCTAAGGTATTTGATAGTTTCAAGCTTCTTGGATGATATTAAAAGTTTTTTTTTTCCTTTTCATGTTGTGGTTTTTGATTGATTTATGTCCACAGATTTTTTATTATTTTTTGATTTCAAATTAAGTTTTACTACTTAAAATTTTGTAATTTTAACCTACTATTTCCTAGTTGTCCTTTGTTCTGAATATACAAGTTTTAAAATATCTTTTTAACTTTTTACGACCAAAAATCATGTTTTAACCTTCAAAATCAGCAAAACATTAAACAATTGTTAACTCTAAATATCTTAAGTTGAAAGAAGAACATCTTCTACGTTGATAAGCTCGTGTAGTGCTAGGTCTCCCATTTCGAATGCAATTTAGTGTATATTATAGGTTTGCAGTTTTTTTTTTTCAACAGTAAAATGGTTGTAACTTTTGTTCAATAAGTCCACCAAAACTTTTCCGAATGCAAAAATGACATTTTTAAAAATTTAAAAGTGCTCAGTAGATTGCAAGATACAATTTTGGTGTCCCCGACAAAGAAGCATTAATTGACATGCTCAGCAGCTTTCAAGACAACCAAAAAAATTTCTTTAAAATCCGGAAAAAATCCCAAAGCTTAAACCAACACCGCTTCTTTTGCCTCATTCCATTTGCAGCAACTTTTTAGCAGACTTTAAATTATTCTTTGGTTGAAATTTTGGATTGCTACAGTATTGACATACATGACATGACAAAAAATGTTTTTTTGTTCTAAGACCCCATTCCTTTTCTCTAGACTAGTCTAGACTGGTTTGATCCAAACATTCGCGAGTTATGAGCCCAAAACGGGAAATTACAAATTGTCGCAATCTCCTTACCAACGTCTTTTGGTTATGAAGAATAAGCTAAGGATTGATTGTCGGCTTTTCTCTTCCACCAAGAAGTGAGGTTGGGTTGTGAAGGGTTACAATATTGCCATCTAAGCTTCTTTTGATTTACTGTCGTAATTAGATTTAAATACATCCAATTAATGTTATCTATTTTTGAAATGAAATTCCGCCAGAAAAATACAGTGGCTTTGAAATCGTTAATCTTTGTTGAAAACGATAACTTTAATTTGTATCACTTAAAAGAACATCTCTCTTCAAAACAGCACCCGAAACTCTCCCAAAACTTCCAGACAACTGTCCAAACATTTTAATTTTTCAAATTGCGTTACGTAATTAATCTTCCCGGTTGGCAAACTTTGCCAAACCCAGCGCAGATCACCCCACTCCTGTAGAAACCAAGCTGCTCGGTTAGAACAGAAAGATACAAATTAATTTCAGTTACGAAGCTGCCCCATCCCTCCACCTCCGGGACCATGTTGACACCCACTCCCAGGCACCCGGGAAGCAAAGACATGATGAATTTACATCGATTCCTTCCTTGTGTCAATTCAGCCTGGTCTGGTCGGAATCGAAGCTCGAAGCAAGCCTGGGCCAGGAGAATCTAATCAGGCCACACAGTGTGATGGGAGTAATAATTAGTTTAAATATTTGAACTCGCCTTAGCCGGGAGGGGTTTGTTCCGAGGGTGTTCCTTTGGGGGAGCCCCAGCTGCTGCCGGAGTAAAAAGTGGACCCAACTGCTGTGGGTGGTCAGTTCGGATGGGGAAAATTTGCGGCAAAGGCTCGGTTGGCATGTAATATAAATAGTTTAAAATTGATTTATTGTGTGCGAGCTGGGGGCAGAGTGGAGCTTTTCAGTTCGGATCAGGTTTCCTTGGGGATTTGTTTATTTTTAATTGAGCTAGATTTGCTGTGGCTTTAATCTGATCAAGTCAATAAAGATTAAAATAATCAATTGTGATTCCAGATTAATTACATGTAAGCTCAGGCTAGAACCTTTGTGAACCACTTAAGATTCATCGAGTCAATTTGAAAATGATTTTTAAATTCAGCACGGGACCTGTGGTTCAGGGTTGAGCGTGGTTGCCTCTCACCCAGTCGGCTTGGGTCCTAGAGGCATTTTTGAGACGAGATTTGTCTGATCACGCCTTCCAATGGCCCCGGTGTAACCTAGAGGTTTGGTCGTTAGCTCAGCCCAGGTGTTGGAGCCGTCTCCCTGGGTTCTGTCTCGGTGGAGTCGCTGGTAGGCAGTTGGACTCACAACCCAAAGGTCGTCAGTTCGAATCCCGG
Source organism: Culex pipiens pallens (assembly GCF_016801865.2). Lineage (NCBI taxonomy): Eukaryota > Metazoa > Arthropoda > Insecta > Diptera > Culicidae > Culex > Culex pipiens. The sequence continues at coordinate 87,753,626 of NC_068939.1, read as the reverse complement.
GGTTGATGGAAGCTTGGGTGTAAAGAGAGGTTTGCAATTGCCTTAACAATCAAGCCATCGGCACCTAGTTTTGAGTAGGAATCTCGCAATCGGGAACGTAATACGGAATTTTTGAATTTTTTCTTACTTTTATCAGATTATCTCGATTGAGCAATTCTCTACGAAATCGGCCGATTTTGACAATTTTTATTTTTTGTATTTTCGATTTGGCTCAAACTTCCGTATTACCAAAGCAGCTATTTTGTGACATTGGTTCACCCATACAAATCTCCATACAATTTTGGCTGCTGTCCATACAAAAATGGTCCGTACATATTCAAACGGCTGTAACTATTGAGTGAATTTTCTGATCAATATGTCCTCGGCAAAGTTATAAGTATTGTTGAGGACTATTGAGAAAAAAAAATACACGGAAAAAAAATTGCCGAATTTTTAATTGACTTTTTTTCACAAAAACTCAGTTTCCTAAAATACGTATTTTTTTTTATTTACGAGCAACTTTTGAACCATAAAGAAGTATGGTTAAAAAAAATCTGCCGCCGAGTTATGATTTTTTGAAAAAAATAGTGATTTTTGGAAGGAATTAAAATTGTATGCTTAAACAAATTTGATTTTATTTTTTTTATGTAAAATTGACTTTTTAATCGAAAAGTGCCTTACAAACTTTTTGATAAAGGGCTCCGTTTCCAAGATATAGCCAGCAAAAGTTCGATTTTAGTGAAATATTTGCAGTTTCTCGATTTTTAGAAAACAGTGACCATGAGTGACCATTTATGAAAATATTTTTTTAAAGGTTTAGAAAATTGTCTAGGAAAATTTTGAATCAAGACTAACATTCCAATGCACAGTGGTCCGAAACCGAAATCTAGCGTGACAAAATTGATAGCGGCCACACGTTAAGATTTAGAGCTTTGGTGTCTTCGGGACAAATGATCAGGGTCAATAGAGGCATCTTTTGGTATGGTGGGCATTAGGGTGGTCCAAATTTTAGGGTGGTTCAGAATTTTTATTTTGGCGGGATGACGAGATAGCGCTTTGGTGTCTTCAAAAAACACCATTCTGAGCAACTTTGCTGAAGAGCACAAAGCTCTATCTTCAAACGGGAAGTTTCTAGAGCCATTTTTGTAATTTAGGTTGAAGTGTTTATGAAAAAATGAGTTTTTTGAATTTATCAACTCAGGCTTGTGTCGTAGCGAGTTGATGTCTTCTAGACATTTGTAGAGCTTATCAAAACACACATTTATCTTCCAAGAGAGTAAAAATCGGACCTTTAATACGAAAGTTATAGCCAAAATACGACGAAAAAGACGCCATTTTGAAATGTGAATAACTCGAAAAGGTGGTGGAGTTTGACATCGCTCTTAAAAGCATCTGAAAGTACACATTTTAGAGTACATTTGCTGAAAATATCTCGGGGCTCTTTTTTGTTTAACTTATTTAATCTCAATTTGAAAATGAGCATTTTTTAATCGTTTTTTGCCCATAACTTTTGATAGAATTGACCAAAATTCATTTTTCAAGAATAAAAATGTTCATTTTGACAAGCTCTACAATTGTCTAGAAGGGATCAAAAATGTACAAAATGATCTAGTGGTTGTAAAAGAAGAAACAAGTTTTGGCTGAAATATTTCAGGAATCAACAAATAACAAAATAATTGAAATCCCTTTGGCCTTTTGTCGCACTTACATCAATTTTCATGGAGTGACAAGATAGCACGACAAGATTGAAACCACTTTCATATATAAAGTGACAAAAATGCACGGAGTTTTTTCGGTTTTTGTTGAATATCTCAGGATTGAAATCGAATTTTGGGGATCTGTGAAGGTCAAAAGGTGAGGCATTGTGAGCTGCACAAAATGGCGTTCTTAACTCAATTTGGCCCAAAATGCACGTACGACAAGTTAGCATGATGGCGACGAAATTCAAAAAACTCATTTTTTCATAAACACTTCAACCTAAATTACAAAAATGGCTCTAGAAACTTCCCGTTTGAAGATAGAGCTTTGTGCTCTTCAGCAAAGTTGCTCAGAATGGTGTTTTTTGAAGACACCAAAGCGCTATCTCGTCATCCCGCCAAAATAAAAATTCTGAACCACCCTAAAATTTGGACCACCCTAATGCCCACCATACCAAAAGATGCCTCTATTGACCCTGATCATTTGTCCCGAAGACACCAAAGCTCTAAATCTTAACGTGTGGCCGCTATCAATTTTGTCACGCTAGATTTCGGTTTCGGACCACTGTGCAATGTCTCTTAGATAATTATTTAGCAAATATTCACAACTTAAAAAATAAAATGTTTTCAGAAATGGTCACTATTTTTTTAAATCAAAAACTGCAAATATTCCACTAATATCAAACTTTCGGTGGCTATATCCGGAATCCTTTATCAATAAAATCTGTTAAGAGCTTTTTGATTGCAAATCCAATTATACTTAAAAAAATTAAATCAAATTTGTTTTAGCATAAAATTATGATTTCTTCCAAAAATCACTATTTTTCAAAAATTCATAACACGGCGGCAAATTTTTTGACCATACTTCTCTATGGCTCAAAAGTTGCAAGTTTTGGTCCCCTTAAACATAACAAAAAATCTCGAATATCAAAAAATAATTATTTTGGGAAATTGAGTTTTTGTGAAAAAAAAAAGTTAATTGAAAAATAAGCAATTTGTTTCCGTGTACCTATTTTTCCTCAATAGTCCTCAACAATACCTAAAACATTGCCGAAGACACCAAATTGATCAGAAAATTCACTCAAAAGTTCCAGCTGTTTTAATATTAACGCACCATATTTGTATGGATAGCAACCAAAGTTGTATGGAGACTTGTATGAGTGAACCAATGACACAAAATAGCTTCTTTGGTCATAGGAAAGGCCCCCAAAAAGTGTGAGCCAAATAAAAAATACAAATAAAAACCATTTCCGGTTTTGGTACAGAATTCCTCAATTGCAACTCTTGAACTATTCTCTGAAATTTAAATTTTTTAAAGATTTTTTTCTTATTTGGATGAACCTTTTAACCTGGGTGCTGAAAAGACAGAATGCGTAACGTGATTTTCGAAAGCTCCCCACTGCTCCCCACTAATACAACAGCACTACAGCTGTAAACATAAACAAAGTAGAAGGCTATGTTCAAGCTCAAGCGTGACATATTTTTTGCTGCTGAAGTGAATTGTTTTGAAACATTTTGAATCTGTTGATGTTGATGTTTTCGATGAAAAATTAAGTGCATCCCACTTTTTTCTTCGTATACTAAACAATGGGTGGCAAAAAGAGGCCTTTTTTGTTTTCCTCGTGATGACAATTTTTCATCACGAAGTGGGTGGAATTTCGTGAACCAGAAGAGCAACCGAATAAAAGTTCCGAGATTAAGTATCTTTGATGTTCAGTGATAATATCGGAGTAAGATTATCCAATATTATTTGGCAGGTACCATTCATAGTCATTGATAATTCGTCGCTAACATTTCAAAAATCGTCATAAACATAAGTTTTGCGTGAGACATAGCGATTTTGAAATGTTAGCAACGAATCATGCCAATCTCGGTTTCAACCCTCTTCTTAAGATGTTTTGACTTCGAATATCTTAATAGCTCGACGCAATCGACTTTTTTTTATTCCTGACAAAATAAATTATAGATCGATCACAATACTTGCCACTTCTTGGTATTATTTTGCGAACAGTAAATTGGTTCCGCTTTGACAGTTCTAAATTGAGGCCGCTTTGCGGACAACTATTCTGCACCCAGCTTTTAACATGCATTTTTTAAATCAAAAGAAGCAATTTTTCCCCCAGAAAGTTAATTATCTTTTTTTTTATTTTCGCTTTTTTTTTAAACAAACCATAAACGGCATCTTTTGTGGTTGAAATTGAAATGGCAAAAATTTTATGCAAAATGCTATAAAAAATGCATTATTTTTTGAAAAATGTCGATTTTTCAAAAAAAAAATCATTCATTTTGTCATGACAAAGTTTAAATTCATTAAAAAAAATAATAACCCCTATCAAAAATAATTTTTATATAAGATTGCGACGGTTTAATATAATGGAATTTGTTGGATTTTTTTTTTCGAAAAAATGCGGAATTGTTTGCACTTTTAAAACAAATTCAGCAATTCCCCTCGAAAACAGGGGTTCTTCGGCCGAAATAGTTCGACCCGTCTTTATTTATTTTTCTTGGCTCTAAGGGTGACCTAAGCTGTGTTAGACTGGACCATCAAAATTTGCAATTTTCGTAAATTTTCACAATAACCATTTTTTTCAAAAAATCTTACCTCCACGACATTAAACCGATTTTAAGCTCTCTTGGACGCTTATTTTCGGCCAAATCGGACAACTTTGTTAGAAACGTGCATATACATACAATTCAAAAATTCATGAATGAAAAGCAAAAGCATATTCTTGAAAAGTTTAGGCATTTTAAAATCTTAGGCTTATTAGCTGATACTAGAGGTGGGCAAAACCGCTCTTATTTAAGAGCCGCTCATTTTAAAGAGCAGCTCCTTTGAACGGCTCTTTCGCTCTTTTTAAAAATTTTGGTAAAAATGGAATTGTTTAGTTATTCAAGGTTTTTTAATTGGACTTGTACTGCCGCACAAAGCAAGTCCATCCCATATGTAATTTCGTCAATTTTGAGGTAATGAAGCAGTTTGGTTCGAAATCATGTGAACTATCAGAAAAAGCAATAAACTTTAGTACTTTGTTCCAGAAAACCGAAGAAAAATCACTTTTTCGTGAAATTCTAACACGTAACCTTATGGGCGGGACAAGTTTGACTTGCGTTTTTTTTCGGCTTGCTGTCGATTCGAGCGGCATATTTTTGGCAGAGGTGTTTTTTCTTCATAAATTATTGTAGATTAAAAAAACTGGAACATTGGACAAATGAAAGAAACAAGAATGATTTTAATTCGAGTATGGCGCATTTTATAAAAAAAAATAGTAGTTATTTTCAGTTGCAAATTAAATTCTGATAAATTTGATAAATTAATTAAGTAGATGATAAATGTGAAAGAAATATATCTGGATTTTTCCGTTATAACCTACACCTTTACCGAAGACATCAAATCGATCCGATAAATTCTTCTCAAGATGCAGATTTGCGGATTGCCAATTTATATTGCAAATGAATTATTGAACGAGAATCGATCGAAAGTAGCTTCGTTTGCAAATGGCGCTTAGGAGCTATTGAAAACTAACTGGATAATTATAGTATTAACTTTACTTTTCCGATTAAAAAAAAACGTCTATATTCATTTGAATAGAAATCTTGAAAGATGTTGCTTTACAGATTCCTTGAAATAAGGATTCTGTGGATATTTTTGGAAGAATCTAATGGAAATCGAATCGTAAATTGAACTCAACAAGTTATCAACACTAATTTGTTCTAACACCAATTAACACTAAGCTCGTTTAAGAAAACTGTAATTGACTTAAGACACGCAACTATCACTAAGTACATCTCTTGGGAAACAAAGTCTCCCCTTACATATCTCAGCAAACGAAGAAAAGCAATCAGCTGACAATAATTGATGAATGACCTAGTTTGCATACAGTTTATAAGCCATCTCCCCTCCCCACTGGACATTGGATCCACGTGTCGAAGCCACAACCCAACCAGCCAACCAGCCAGCAGCATCATCACGTTGCACCGGTGCCATGGAATTGGCCGGAAGGCAAAGTTTTTATTTGTTTGTCGATCGATAGCTTTGCCCGATAGAATTACCATCTCCGCGTCCGTTTAGGGTGTGCGAGGGAGGAAAGGTATAAAGCTCTGGTAAAGCTTTCGCAATTGTTTGTCAAACAATGCAGATAATAGCCGCGGTGTGGAACCAGGTTTCAACTTTGTTGATTGCTGGTGGTTCAATATTTGCGCGCGAAAACGAAGCCCATCATGGAAATGGGTTCAGCTTATTAAGTGGAAGTTACACGAAGTGGCGCAAAAAAAATGTTATAAATTTGTAACGATGAAGTTTTCTACTAAAGATTTGGTATTTTATTGTATTTTTGTAGAGAAGAGATGAAAAAGAAGGTTTTTTAATCTAGTATAAGAATTTTTCAGTAACTGAGTGTGGCCCAACGCTACCAACCGGAAGGTGACTCCAATTAGTTCTAACTTTCCGGTTTCACTTCCACTCCAAAAGTTTTCCATCTGGCTGCTTTTTTGACACACTCACACGTTGTAGTTTGACACTTGCCGTGAAAAATGTTTGGACTAACTTTCTCTTTCCCGAAAAAAAAACAAGAACAAAAAAACCCTTTCTAATTCATTTTCAACCCTTTTTTCCCCGCGATGACATCGGTCGTGCATCGATGTCAAACCCTTTTCACGCCAACACACGTGCACAGAACGGACGACACGCGTGTTCGACGCTGTGTCCACACGAGAACCTGCCCCCGCCGAACGACACGGCCATCTGCGTCGGGCCCCGGCTGGTCGAGCTTCCGGATCACTGCTGCCGGGTGTGGCTTTGCGAGCAGCCCACCACCGATGGTAAGTAGCAAACAACTCCTGTTTAAAAATAAATAATAAAATTCCTTGCGTTGATAATAATTTAAAAAAAAAATCCATTTTATCTTACACCCAAAGCTGGGCAGCGCTTGTCCCTCGAATCAAGAGAATAGTGATTCCATTCACGGACACCGAGAACACAGCTCGAATTTGGCGAGAGAATTATTCCCTCTAGGTTCATTTGCAAAAAAAGTTCATCCGTCAAAAAAAAAACAAAAGTGACGGCTACGGGAATCGAACCAGAAACCTTTGACAGACTAACACAATGACTTAATGATGTATGACATTTGTCGGAGATTTATTGTTTCAATTAACGAATGAACACATTTGTTTTGATGGTGTGAGTTGGTAGCATTATTCTTTCGATTAACCTTCGGGTAATTCCCTACCAACTCACACGAAATCAGGTAAATTTGCCCCGACCCCTCTTCGATTTGCGTGAAACTTTGTCCTAAGGGGTAACTGTTATCCCTGATCATGAACGAATCCGAGGTCCATTTTTTGATATCTCGTGAAGGAGGGGCGGTACGAACCCTTCCATTTTTGAACATTCGAAAAAACATGCTTCTAAATAATTTGCAACCTGAAATGGTGATGAGATGGAAATTTGGTGTCAATGGAATTTTACGTAAAATTGGACACCCGATATGATGGCGAATTCAAAATTCAAAAAAATCTATTTTTCATTTAAAAAAAAACACACACACACACACAAAACCAAATATTTTTTCAAAAAACTTCAAAATTTAATTGGTGATTATGTGCATACAACTGAAATAAATTCAAAACGCATTCCCCTGCGTTCATGTTCATTATTAGCATGTTTGAGTTTATAAAAAAATCTTTTGGATTTTTGAAAATTTTTAGTGTACTGCACCGCAAAAAGTTTGCAACTGAACTAGTGTTAAATGGATTTTAAAACAGTTTTTTCATTGAAAATTGAGACTATGGCTTGTTATTTTGAACATTTACCAAAACTTGGCGAAGTGTGTTGAAACTAGAAGAGGTCAAATTTCATGAAACTGAAATGATGCTCAAATACAAAGATAGCTTCAAGGTGGAACCGTCAATCATTTTCATAGAAAATTGATCTTCACTTTTAAATGCTCTGTTTTCGATTTTTTGCACCAAAATAAACCAGAATATGTCGGTTGTTTGTACCTTTCTTGAAGGCACTGAAGAAATTTTTGATCCAAATCAAAGGTGTTTCAAAAGTTATACACCCAAAGTTAAAGAACGAGGGGATAGTCCTCACGAAAAGAAACGTGAGGAAAGTGCTATATTGCGAGAGTATAGTCCTCTCGTGTGTTCATTCGTTCATTGGAACAGTTCATCCTATGAGTGGCTTATATGGACAAACGACCGCCACTTAGTCACCGAACCATGGTGGCCCATACGGCAAAGGCATGGTTCAATATGCCAAAGGTCTTGGGTTCGAGTCTCGGTACCGGTACTTTTTTTTTTTTTGATACATGAACTTTTTTGGAAAATGAACCATGAGTAAAGTACTCTCGGTAATTTCGGGATTTATTCTCTCCGTCCGCACACAGTACCATTTTACTACCGAATCGTGCTCTTTATCCTCTCGTATGCCGATGCCCAGTTCTGGGTGTACAATTTTGTGAAGCAATCATTGACTTCCTGGTTGACAATCATTGAATAAAGATGATATTCATAGCTTTACAAGGTAGAGGATAATTCTAAAAATTCTAAAAACCTGTAAATGAAATGTTATGAATATATTGTGAATGCAGCGTCTAACGAAAACCCATGGCAATGACGGAAGTCGTCACCTTAAACCTAGTCGTCCTTCAGTTTAACTTATTCGAGGGAATCGTATGCCAGAATCATTCCTTTGTGGACCACCAATCAGTGAGGTACTCCTGGATATTAGCTCCTGAAAAGTGCTTAAAAAGTGCAAAAATGCCTCACGGCAAGAAAAAGAGGCGGTCCTCACCAGCAGGATCGGCAGATTTGAAGAAGCTAAAGAATGCCGAAGCGCTACCTGCAAAGCCAGGCAGTTTGAGCAAGGACGCTCAAAATTCGTCTGGAAACCAGTTCGCTACACTCCCTGTGGACGTGAGCGTGAAGGAAGAATTTGAACGACGGGAAAAGTTGCCACCCATTTTTGTGAAAACATCGTCATCGGATTCGGTGCGAAAGTGGCTGACCGGGTTTATCAAATCTGGTGCTTTACGAGCTTCCATTCGCTTGTGTGCTGATGGACTCAAAATTCTGCTACCTACCAGAAAGGATTACAACTACGTTCGGGATTTCCTGAACAACACAAAGATTGAATACTACAGCCATGACGATCCAGGTAAACGCCCCATGAAACAGGTCCTCCGAGGCCTGTACGACATGGATGTGAGCGTGCTGAAAGAAGAGCTCAAAACTCTTAAGTTGAACGTGATCGAAGTCTTCAAGATGACGAGACACAACAAGGACATCAAGTATCGTGATCAGCTGTACCTGGTTCATCTCGAGAAAGGATCGACAACGCCGTCTGAGCTGAAGACAGTTCGGGCAATTTTCAACATCATCGTGACTTGGGAACGTTATCGTCCAGTGCACCGTGACGTGACACAGTGTTCGAACTGTTTGCAGTTTGGACATGGTGGAAGGGACTGTTTCATCAAGAGTCGTTGTGCAACCTGCGGAGGTGAGCACAAAACTCAAGCTTGCAACACAATCAACGAGAACATCGAAGCGAAATGCTTCAATTGCGGCGGCGACCGTTCTACCAAGAATCGAAGCTGCCCAAAACGAGCTGAGTTTGTGAAAATTCGGCAGCAAACTATGACGAGGCATCAACCAAATCGCCGCAAAACACCACCAGCATTCACGGACGTGGATTTTCCTGCTTTGGGGTCACCTGAAGCGGGATCTGTTCGAGTGGTTCCAAATCTTCAGCCATTGCCGTTGAATCAGCGGCAAAAAGTTGCAGAGAATACAACACCTCCTGGGTTCAGTCAGCAACCGAGGGAAGATCAACCAACATCAACGGGTGAAGGCAGTAGTGACCTGTTTTCACCGAAAGAACTTTTGAACATTTTCATCGAGATTTTCATCACTGCGCGGTTGCAAAACTCGCCAAGAACAAGTAAGAACTCTTGGAGCATTCATCTTAAAATACAGTTAGTAGTTTACTCGTTCTAGTGATTTTGAATATTTCAATGAATTTTTTTTAGTTTTAAGTTAGGATTAGTTGTTAAAGTGATTTTTTTTCTTTTTTACCCAAATGTATCCGATCCAATGCAATAATGTAAAACAATTTGAAGTAAATAAAATAAATGTGATCAGTTAATAATAAAACGAAAAATACAACAAAGATGAAGAGCATTAGGCCATACCACTTAGCATGTAAAAGAAATGTAATTATTATAAGAAAGTTTAATAAAGACATATTTAATTTAAAAAAAAAACATGCCAGAATGTTGAAAGGGAAATTTTTAGAACATTTTTGTGTTTTTCGAGCATCAACAGAATTTTTTTTTAAAAGAGTGATTAAATTTTATGTTTCAAAATTACAAAATTTAAAACAAAAGAAAGTTTCAATGATTTGAGTTTGAGAAGCTGCAAAAATAAATTCATGGTTTAAAACGTAATTTTCACCCACTCCTTAATGCAATTTTTTTTATCACCATCGTGTTCCCCAGACAATTTTGAACAAGATTCATTGCATATCTCAAACTAAACCTAACCATTGCCGATAAATAGCCCTTAAAAACAAAACATCCGAATTTGCTATACAAAAATAAGCACGAGGCCTGCGCTTCCGCTCAAAGCCTACATTCAGGGGTTTGCAATTCAATGCCCTGGTGCAACTTGTTTTGCTTAGGAACTTTAGTATTTTTATTTTTGAAGGGTTGTTTCTCGGCAATGGTTTGGTTTAGTTTGCGATATGCCTTTAATCTTATGTTAAATTGTCCGGGAAACGCGAGGGTGATCAAATAAAACATATCTAACTATAAGAAATAGGTGAAAATCACGTTTTAAATTATAAACTGCCAAGATCCAATATTGAAAGGCATTTGAGGGTTGATATTATATTATGATTTTTTTGGAAAATTTCTTATAAAATGAAGAAAGTCTTTTGGTCTAATGTTTGAAAAGTTACGAGTAAAAGAATAAAACAAACTTTCAGAAAATCTTCAAGAAAGAGAGCGGTTTCAAAGAAAGAGGGATGATCCAATCGACACCTAACATAAGATTTCTGTTAACTTGCGATAGATGAACGTTCTCTCCAAGTTTGGTCCAAATCGGTGAAGGTCGAGTCCAAGACATCACCACAGTGTACCCAGTTGAACTGGATTATTAAAAATTTATGAAAAAGCATAAAATTTATCTAAAATAATGTATTTTTGGCAATGATTATTTTTTTCTCTACTATCATATTTTCAAAGATGTCAAGCGAAAAATAAAATCAAGCTTCTCAACTTTAACCCTATTTCACCCTGAACAACTTGTTTACACCACTTTCGGTGCCCAAAAAAAAGTTTACAAATCTAATAAACCAACTTGGCCCCTGTAAGTCAAGTGCGAGCTCAAAAACTCCAAAGTTCAACTATTGCACTCCCTCATAAATATGCTGATGAAGAATCTTGCTCTGAACAACTATACCTCACTTGGAAAAAGGGACCAGGTTTCCCCGTCGGGCCAACAAAGTCAAGTAATAGACAACGGCTTTTGTACATACTTCAACACATTGTTAATGGGACTGTTGCTGTGCTGTAGCGAAAGTTGCACTTCTGGGGGAGGTTGGCCTTTTTTTTCGGCGGGCGCCTGGCCAGGTCAAAATGGGACCCCCGGGGATGGGATTATCCCTTTGCTTTGCTTTGGGGAATTCTGGTGGATCTGTTTTTGGAGCTCGGGTCGGGTCAGACGGTCATATTTTGCAGACCTGGGCTCAATATTTCTTTCGTTATGTTGGATATTCGGGGATTTCGGTACTGTTTGTTTTGGGGCAGGAGCACTTTTAGGGATGAGTTTTGAAGCTGGAACATGATAAAGCGAGATATTTTTATTGTGTAAGCTTTAAATATTCATAGCGGTTTATTTTTGGAACAGCTTGAGATATAAACTGCTTTGTTCGTGTTTGAAGAATCAACTCAAACCAAATCTAATTCTTTTGAATTAAAAAAAAATTAATCAACAATGTCAAAAACTGAAATGTGTCAATAAAAAGACAAACAATTTTCCATTTCAATGGCAATGGAAGATTGTAAGTGAGTCCAGAATCCGCATTCGATCTCTAAAACAAGCAGTAGAAAATGAAACCATCTGAAACATGATTTCCTTTTAAAAGTAACACCATTTTCCATTTTATCTTTTCAAATCCGATACCACTTCTGCGTCTTCTGGGGAATCAAATTGCTCCTGTCCACTTTTTACAATGGAACGCCACATCCGTCAGTAAACGCGACCTGCTACAACTCGTCCACGACGGTGTGGTCGCCCTGTTCCCAGAGCTGTGGCATCGGTGTCTCGACCAGGAACATCACCACGACCCCGGGCTGCCAGCGGTTGAGCACGATCCGGCTGTGCGAGAACCACAAGTGCAACCGACAGCAGGACCGAACCAGTTTTGTCATCGTCGGTGGAGACTACGGGGACGACGAAGCGACGGGGCTGGTGCCGCTGCCGCAACAACAATCCGGTTATCCACCGGTCGCGGCCAACAGCTTGCAGCTGGATGAACCGGAGCATCGCCGAAGGGTAAGTGGATCTATTTTTGTTTAATTGCATGAATATTTCTTATTTTTTAATCCATCTTGATCTAGAATTCAGAATCTCTTGTTACAATTTGATATGTTCAAAAATCTGACGATTTTGCTTTACAATGAAACAATTGCAACAGTCATTCTACCTGAGAGGATAATTGCCCATTTTCGTTCCGAAGGAGAAGACTGTAATTATCTAATGATTTTTCTTGTACTCGCAATCCATTTCCTTGGTCCTCTTGCATATTGCATTTCTCTACGCTCTCACTGGAAAATTCTCAATAAGATTTTTAAATATTTTTTTCCAGTTGCGACGAGGATTTTTTTCATGTTTCCTTCGTTAGCGATTTTAAATGAAAAACAAAAAAATAGGAAATGTGTTCTTTGTTAAGTTCTGATTTTAAAAATAATAGATTAACCGAAGGGTTTCCAATGGAGACACTCCACTAGAGTTTACCAATAATTATTTTTTATATATAAATATTATCTAAACCTAATCATGCAAAATTTAATTTCAACTGAAATTTATACCAAAGAATTACAAAATAAGCATTTTGGAGTGGATATAACAACGTTTTGGGGGCCTTTAGGTCGATAGAACTGATTTTTCGTTGAAAACTTGGTACCAACCCTGAATTACGTCGCTGGAAAATCCGCCGACATCCGAACCGAAATGTATCGATTTTTTGTAAATGTTCTATGTTTAGTATCGCTTAAACTTTTATTTCGCTAAAATTTTTATTTTCGTAAAATCTTACATTTTATAAAAACTAATAATTGCAAAACATCTGAACTAATGTGAAATACATTCTAAAACACGTTTTAAATTCAAATGTTGAGACTATGGCCTATTATTATTATTTTTTTTTTTTTTTGATAAAGTGATAAAGCAAACCAAATTTCACTTCGTTGACACCCATATTGCACAATTTAAAATTTAAAGTATTTTCAAAAAACTACGGTAATTTGTGAAAGTTTCAGTATTTAAAAAACTCTAATAGAAAAATTTCGCTTCATTTGATACCCATATTGCACATTTTGAAAATTTTAGTATTTTCGAAAAATACGGTAATTTGTGAAAATTTTCGTTTATTAAAAAAAATCTTTAATACAGCATACAAAATTTCGCTGCGTTTGACACCCATATAGCAAATTATGAAAATTGGAGTACTTTCGAAAAAATACGGTTTTTTAAATGCCTATATTTTCAAAAACGTTACTTAATCCACTCTTAACTGGTTGGCATCTTCCTCACATTTAAAGGGTGCTATCCAAAATGCATAAAGTGCGTTAATAACACTTAAGTTCTTATAACTTTTGATAGGGTTCTCAGATCTTCAATATTTTCGACGCGTTAGAAAGGTCTTTTGAATACCTATCCAACGAAAGGTCGCATGAGAGATCCGGACAACGTTTTCATCAACATATCTGAGATCCGGCCTCCAAAAAGCGTATAAATAACACTTAAGTGCTGATAACTTTGATAGATTTGTCAGATCTGCAATGCCTTGGACGCGTTGGAAAGGTCTTTTAAATACCTTTCTAAAAATTTATAGCATGACGGGTTTACTTACAAAAACCACCATTTTTACAATCTTCCGGACTTTTGTTAAAATCGTTTTTTAGCATAACTTTTGAAGTACTTAACTAAACTGCATAATTTTTAATAGCGACTTATGGGACCCCAAGACGAAACGAATGACGCCAAAATGGACAAAATCGGTTCAGCCAATGTCGAGATAATCGAGTGAAAATTTTTTTATCAACATCCCACCACACACAGACATTTGCTCAGAATATGATTCTGAGTCGATAGGTATACATGAAGGTGGGTCTAGGAGGTCTAATTGAGAAGTTCATTTTTCGAGTAATTTTATAGCCTTTCCTCAGTAACGTGAGGAAGGCAAAAACACTCTACTTCTTTGATAAATCAAAACAAATTTCGCTTTTTTTGAAACCCATATTGAATATTTTGAATGTATACCCCTACACCACGAGTTCCGGCTTCTTTCTTTTAAAGTGATTTCTTTTTTTCCGTTAGGATGTTTTTGAAAAAAAAAAAAATGGTGAAGAGCCAAATTGATTCTCATCACGGGTTAGATCTGCAAAATTGCAAAATGGTTTTGTTGCTGCTCTGTCATGAGATATTGAAAATTGATACCCGAACTTGTAATCCAAGACCAAAATAAGAGTTACATGAACTGAAAAGAGGTTAGGACATTTTTCCGATTTCTTGTGAGTTTACTGATACAGTCATCAGGAGTGACATTGGGTCTGGGGTCAGATTGGAAAATACAAATGTTTTTGCATGACTCCACAGACCCAATGTCACCCCTGATGACGGTTAATAAAAAGATTTTACGCATATTATAAACGACTACACAAAATTTAAACTTAATGTAAAACACGTAATTTTCAGAAAAAATATACACCGTATTCTTGATTTACACAACGAAATGGGGGTGTTTAATTCGAGAATCGTTTAAAAAACTACCTTAATCCACCTATGTGGTTGATGCCTTCCTCACTTTTTACCAACAATGGGTAATATGAGTGATTTAGACACATATTTCAGCTATTTTTTTAGATCCAGAAAAATAAGTACACAGATATAACTTAAGTGGTCATAACTCGAGACAGGGTTGCCAGATCTTCTATGTTGTGGTCTTGTTGGAAAGGTCTCTTGATTATCTAACCAACGATGGGTCGGATGATGGATCCGGACATCGTTTACATACATTTAAGTGAGATCCGGCTTCAAAAAAGTACATAAATATCACTTAAGTAGTCATAACTCGAGACAGGGTTACCAGATTTTTAATGTTGTGGACTCGTTGGAAAGGTCTCTCGATTACCTATCCAACGATGGGTTGGATGATGGATCCGGACATCGTTTACATACATTTAAATGAGATCCGGCTTCAAAAAAGTACATAAATATCACTTAAGTAGTCATAACACGAGACAGGGTTGCCAGATCGTCAATGTTGTGGACTCATTGGAAAGGTCTCTCGATTACCTATCCAACGATGGGTCGGATGATGGATCCGGACATCGTTTACATACATTTAAGTGAGATCCGGCTTCATAAAAGTACATAAATATCACTTAAGCAGTCATAACTCGAGACAGGGTTGCCAGATTTTCAATATTGTGGACTCGTTAAAAAGGTCTCTCGATTACCTATCCAACGATGGGTTGGATGATGGATCCGGACATCGTTTACATACATTTAAATGAGATCCGGCTTCAGAAAAGTACATAAATATCACTTAAGTAGTCATAACTCGAGACAGGGTTGCCAGATCGTCAATGTTGTGGACTCATTGGAAAGGTCTCTCGATTACCTATCCAACGATGGGTCGGATGATGGATCCGGACATCGTTTACATACATTTAAGTGAGATCCGGCTTCATAAAAGTACATAAATATCACTTAAGTAGTCATAACTCGAGACAGGGTTGCCAGATTTTTAATGTTGTGGACTCGTTGGAAATGTCTCTCGATTACCTATCCAACGATGGGTTGGATGATGGATCCGGACATCGTTTACATACATTTAAATGAGATCCGGCTTCAAAAAAGTACATAAATATCACTTAAGTAGTCATTACTCGAGACAGGGTTGCCAGATCGTCAATGTTGTGGACTCATTGGAAAGGTCTCTCGATTACCTATCCAACGATGGGTCGGATGATGGATCCGGACATCGTTTACATACATTTAAGTGAGATCCGGCTTCATAAAAGTACATAAATATCACTTAAGTAGTCTTAACTCGAGACAGGGTTGCCAGATTTTTAATGTTGTGGACTCGTTGGAAAGGTCTCTCGATTACCTATCCAACGATGGGTCGGATGATGGATCCGGACATCGTTTACATACATTTAAGTGAGATCCGGCTTCATAAAAGTACATAAATATCACTTAAGCAGTCATAACTCGAGACAGGGTTGCCAGATTTTCAATATTGTGGACTCGTTAAAAAGGTCTCTTGATTACCTATCCAACGATGGGTTGGATGATGGATCCGGACATCGTTTACATACATTTAAATGAGATCCGGCTTCAGAAAAGTACATAAATATCACTTAAGTAGTCATAACTCGAGACAGGGTTGCCAGATCGTCAATGTTGTGGACTCATTGGAAAGGTCTCTCGATTACCTATCCAACGATGGGTCGGATGATGGATCCGGACATCGTTTACATACATTTAAGTGAGATCCGGCTTCAGAAAATTACATAAATATCACTTAAGCAGTCTTAACTCGAGACAGGGTTGCCAGATTTTTAATGTTGTGGACTCGTTGGAAAGGTCTCTCGATTACCTATCCAACGATGCGTCGGATGGTGGATCCGGACATCGTTTACATACATTTAAGTGAGATCCGGCTTCATAAAAGTACATAAATATCACTTAAGTGGTCATAACTCGAGACAGGGTTGCCAGATCTTCAATGTTGTGGACTCATTGGAAAGGTCTCTTGATTACCTATCCAACGATGGGTCGGATGATGGATCCGGACATCGTTTACATACATTTAAATGAGATCCGGCTTCAAAAAAGTACATAAATATCACTTAAGTAGTCATAACACGAGACAGGGTTGCCAGATCGTCAATGTTGTGGACTCATTGGAAAGGTCTCTCGATTACCTATCCAACGATGGGTCGGATGATGGATCCGGACATCGTTTACATACATTTAAGTGAGATCCGGCTTCATAAAAGTACATAAATATCACTTAAGTAGTCTTAACTCGAGACAGGGTTGCCAGATTTTTAATGTTGTGGACTCGTTGGAAAGGTCTCTCGATTACCTATCCAACGATGGGTCGGATGATGGATCCGGACATCGTTTACATACATTTAAGTGAGATCCGGCTTCATAAAAGTACATAAATATCACTTAAGTGGTCATAACTCGAGACAGGGTTGCCAGATCTTCAATGTTGTGGACTCATTGGAAAGGTCTCTTGATTACCTATCCAACGATGGGTTGGATGATGGATCCGGACATCGTTTACATACATTTAAATGAGATCCGGCTTCAAAAAAGTACATAAATATCACTTAAGTAGTCATTACTCGAGACAGGGTTGCCAGATCGTCAATGTTGTGGACTCATTGGAAAGGTCTCTCGATTACCTATCCAACGATGGGTCGGATGATGGATCCGGACATCGTTTACATACATTTAAGTGAGATCCGGCTTCATAAAAGTACATAAATATCACTTAAGTAGTCTTAACTCGAGACAGGGTTGCCAGATTTTTAATGTTGTGGACTCGTTGGAAAGGTCTCTCGATTACCTATCCAACGATGGGTCGGATGATGGATCCGGACATCGTTTACATACATTTAAGTGAGATCCGGCTTCATAAAAGTACATAAATATCACTTAAGCAGTCATAACTCGAGACAGGGTTGCCAGATTTTCAATATTGTGGACTCGTTAAAAAGGTCTCTCGATTACCTATCCAACGATGGGTTGGATGATGGATCCGGACATCGTTTACATACATTTAAATGAGATCCGGCTTCAGAAAAGTACATAAATATCACTTAAGTAGTCATAACTCGAGACAGGGTTGCCAGATCGTCAATGTTGTGGACTCATTGGAAAGGTCTCTCGATTACCTATCCAACGATGGGTCGGATGATGGATCCGGACATCGTTTACATACATTTAAGTGAGATCCGGCTTCATAAAAGTACATAAATATCACTTAAGTAGTCATAACTCGAGACAGGGTTGCCAGATTTTTAATGTTGTGGACTCGTTGGAAATGTCTCTCGATTACCTATCCAACGATGGGTTGGATGATGGATCCGGACATCGTTTACATACATTTAAATGAGATCCGGCTTCAAAAAAGTACATAAATATCACTTAAGTAGTCATTACTCGAGACAGGGTTGCCAGATCGTCAATGTTGTGGACTCATTGGAAAGGTCTCTCGATTACCTATCCAACGATGGGTCGGATGATGGATCCGGACATCGTTTACATACATTTAAGTGAGATCCGGCTTCATAAAAGTACATAAATATCACTTAAGTAGTCTTAACTCGAGACAGGGTTGCCAGATTTTTAATGTTGTGGACTCGTTGGAAAGGTCTCTCGATTACCTATCCAACGATGGGTCGGATGATGGATCCGGACATCGTTTACATACATTTAAGTGAGATCCGGCTTCATAAAAGTACATAAATATCACTTAAGCAGTCATAACTCGAGACAGGGTTGCCAGATTTTCAATATTGTGGACTCGTTAAAAAGGTCTCTCGATTACCTATCCAATGATGGGTTGGATGATGGATCCGGACATCGTTTACATACATTTAAATGAGATCCGGCTTCAGAAAAGTACATAAATATCACTTAAGTAGTCATAACTCGAGACAGGGTTGCCAGATCGTCAATGTTGTGGACTCATTGGAAAGGTCTCTCGATTACCTATCCAACGATGGGTCGGATGATGGATCCGGACATCGTTTACATACATTTAAGTGAGATCCGGCTTCAGAAAATTACATAAATATCACTTAAGCAGTCTTAACTCGAGACAGGGTTGCCAGATTTTTAATGTTGTGGACTCGTTGGAAAGGTCTCTCGATTACCTATCCAACGATGCGTCGGATGGTGGATCCGGACATCGTTTACATACATTTAAGTGAGATCCGGCTTCATAAAAGTACATAAATATCACTTAAGTGGTCATAACTCGAGACAGGGTTGCCAGATCTTCAATGTTGTGGACTCATTGGAAAGGTCTCTTGATTACCTATCCAACGATGGGTCGGATGATGGATCCGGACATCGTTTACATACATTTAAATGAGATCCGGCTTCAAAAAAGTACATAAATATCACTTAAGTAGTCATAACACGAGACAGGGTTGCCAGATCGTCAATGTTGTGGACTCATTGGAAAGGTCTCTCGATTACCTATCCAACGATGGGTCGGATGATGGATCCGGACATCGTTTACATACATTTAAGTGAGATCCGGCTTCATAAAAGTACATAAATATCACTTAAGTGGTCATAACTCGAGACAGGGTTGCCAGATCTTCAATGTTGTGGACTCATTGGAAAGGTCTCTTGATTACCTATCCAACGATGGGTTGGATGATGGATCCGGACATCGTTTACATACATTTAAATGAGATCCGGCTTCAAAAAAGTACATAAATATCACTTAAGTAGTCATTACTCGAGACAGGGTTGCCAGATCGTCAATGTTGTGGACTCATTGGAAAGGTCTCTCGATTACCTATCCAACGATGGGTCGGATGATGGATCCGGACATCGTTTACATACATTTAAGTGAGATCCGGCTTCATAAAAGTACATAAATATCACTTAAGTAGTCTTAACTCGAGACAGGGTTGCCAGATTTTTAATGTTGTGGACTCGTTGGAAAGGTCTCTCGATTACCTATCCAACGATGGGTCGGATGATGGATCCGGACATCGTTTACATACATTTAAGTGAGATCCGGCTTCATAAAAGTACATAAATATCACTTAAGCAGTCATAACTCGAGACAGGGTTGCCAGATTTTCAATATTGTGGACTCGTTAAAAAGGTCTCTCGATTACCTATCCAACGATGGGTTGGATGATGGATCCGGACATCGTTTACATACATTTAAATGAGATCCGGCTTCAAAAAAGTACATAAATATCACTTAAGTAGTCATAACACGAGACAGGGTTGCCAGATCGTCAATGTTGTGGACTCATTGGAAAGGTCTCTCGATTACCTATCCAACGATGGGTCGGATGATGGATCCGGACATCGTTTACATACATTTAAGTGAGATCCGGCTTCATAAAAGTACATAAATATCACTTAAGCAGTCATAACTCGAGACAGGGTTGCCAGATTTTCAATATTGTGGACTCGTTAAAAAGGTCTCTCGATTACCTATCCAACGATGGGTTGGATGATGGATCCGGACATCGTTTACATACATTTAAATGAGATCCGGCTTCAGAAAAGTACATAAATATCACTTAAGTAGTCATAACTCGAGACAGGGTTGCCAGATCGTCAATGTTGTGGACTCATTGGAAAGGTCTCTCGATTACCTATCCAACGATGGGTCGGATGATGGATCCGGACATCGTTTACATACATTTAAGTGAGATCCGGCTTCAGAAAATTACATAAATATCACTTAAGCAGTCTTAACTCGAGACAGGGTTGCCAGATTTTTAATGTTGTGGACTCGTTGGAAAGGTCTCTCGATTACCTATCCAACGATGCGTCGGATGGTGGATCCGGACATCGTTTACATACATTTAAGTGAGATCCGGCTTCATAAAAGTACATAAATATCACTTAAGTGGTCATAACTCGAGACAGGGTTGCCAGATCTTCAATGTTGTGGACTCATTGGAAAGGTCTCTTGATTACCTATCCAACGATGGGTCGGATGATGGATCCGGACATCGTTTACATACATTTAAGTGAGATCCGGCTTAAAAAAGTTCATAAATATCACTTAAGTGGTCATAACTCGAGACAAGGGTTGCCAGATCGTCAATGTTGTGTACTCATTGGAAAGGTCTCTCGATTACCTATCCAACGATGGGTCGGATGATGGATCCGGACATCGTATACATGCATATAAATGAGATCCGGATATATGTGAAAACACATTTTTATACATAACTTTTGAACTAGTTATCGAAACTTCAAACAATTCAATAGCGATGTATGGGACCCTAAACCAAGTCGAATGCAACTGGTTTGGTCAAAATCGGTTCAGCCAGTGCTGAGAAAACTCAGTGAGAATTTTGGTCACATACATACATACACACACACATACACACACACATACACACACACATACACACACACATACACACACACAGACATTTGTTCAGTTTTCGATTCTGAGTCGATATGTATACATGAAGGTGGGTCTTCGAGCTTTTAATAAAAAGTTCATTTTTTGAGCAGGATTATAGCCTTACCTCAGTGAGGAAGGCAAAAAGAATGTCCATGACTTAAATTGAGAAAATGACTTAAATTAAGAATCTTTGGGATTTCGTAATTTGTCGGAGAATTTTCAAAATGTATCAATAGTATTTTGTTTAGTCATGTTATAAAAACATTTTAGCATAATTTTGGAACACCTGGGATGTTCTAGTCCATCCGAAACTTCCGGAAATTTTGTACAGCAGGCTAACCGAAGAAACAAGTTGAAACTTCAAAATTTTGACAACGGATCCTACCCAGAGTGCTTCAGTGAGTGCGGTAGGCTACAGTGCATTGTTGTAACAACTTATTGGGATGATCTGGGACATCCAAGGACTCCCTGGAGTTAAGATCTGTGGGTCTACCACCGTAACAAGCAAGAGGTCGACGGATTTTGACCCCGGAACATATCCGCATAGCTTCAGTGAGCATGGTAGACTACTTTGCTGATGAGTAGGAATGTCCTGGGTTATCCAAGGACTCCCTGGAGTTAAGATCTGTGGGTCTACCACCGTAACAAGTAAGAGGTCGACGGATTTTGACTCCGGAATATAACCGCATAGCTTCAGTGAGCATGTTAGACTACTTTGCTGATGAATAGGAATGTCCTGGGTCATCCAAGGACTCCTTGGAGTTAAGATCTGTGGGTCTACCACCGTAACAAGCAAGAAGTCGACGGATTTTGACCCCGGAATATACCCGCATAGCTTCAGAGAGTATGGTAGACTACTTTGCTGATGTGTTGGGATGTACTGGGTCATCCAAGGACTCCCTGGAGTTAAGATCTGGTGGTCTATCATATCTCCAGGGAGTCCTTGGATGACCCAGAACATCTCAACACATCAACAAATTAGTCTATCATACTCACTGAAGCTATGCGAGTGAGTCCCGGGGTCAAAAACCGTCGACCTCTGGCTTGTTACGGCGGAAGACCCTCAGATCTTAACATCAGGGAGTCCTTGGACGACCTAGTACATCCTAGAACATCAGCAATGTAGTCTACCATACGCTCTGAAGCTATGCGGGTATGTCCCGGGGTCAAAATCCGTCGACCTATTGCTTGTTACGGTGGTAGACCCTCAGCTCTTCACTCCAGAGAGTCCTTGGATGACCCAAGTCAGCCCAACACATCAGCAAAGTAGTCTACCATACTCACTGAAGCTATGCGGGTATATTCCGGGGTCAAAATCCGTCGACCTCTTACTTGTTACGGTGGTAGACCCACAGATCTTAACTCCAGGGAGTCCTTGGATGACCCAGGACATTCCTATTCATCAGCAAAGTAGTCTAACATGCTCACTGAAGCTATGCGGGTATGTCCCGGAGTCAAAATAAGTCGATTTCTTGCTTGTTACGGTGGTAGACCCACAGATCTTAACTCCAGGGAGTCCTTGGATGACCCAAGTCAGCCCAACAGATCAGCAAAGTAGTCTACCATGCTCACTGAAGCTATGCGGGTATATTCCGGAGTCAAAATCCGTCGACCTCTTGCTTGTTACGGTGGTAGACCATCAGATCTTAACTCCAGGGAGTCCATGAATGACCTAGGACATTCCTAATCATCAGCAAAGTAGGCTACCATGCTCACTGAAGCTATGCGGATATGTTCCGGGGTCAAAATCCGTCGACCTCTTGCTTGTTGCAGCGGTAGACCCACAGATCTTAACTCCAGGGAGTCCTTGGATGTCCCAGATCATCCCAATAAGTTGTTACAACAATGCACTGTAGCCTACCGCACTCACTGAAGCACTCTGGGTAGGATCCGTTGTCAAAATTTTGAAGTTTCAACTTGTTTCTTCGGTTAGCCTGCTGCACCAAATTTCCGGAAGTTTCGGATGGACTAGAACATCCCAGGTGTTCCAAAACCATGCTAAAATGTTTTAATAACATAACTAAACCAAATAAAATTTATACATGATGAAAATTCTCCGATAAATAACAAAATCCCAAAGATTCTTAATTTAAGTCATATTCTCAATTTAAGTCATGGACATTCTCATTTTAAGTCATGACTTAAAAAAAGTTGCGTAAATCGAGAATCGTTTAAAAAAAGGTGACTTAAAAAAAGAATATGGTGTACTTGTTTCAAACAAAAGACGGACTGGGTTTTTTTAGGTTTTTTTTTTTTTCAAAATATGCCAAAGAATTAGAAGAATAAAAATTTATAAAAAGTGTTCAAAAAAAGAAAAAAAAACACGAGATTACAAGATTTTCTCAAACAAAATTACAAATAATCACGAAGGATAATAGGTTTTGTATTTTAATAAAAGTTATTAAATATTTAGTTGAGATTTTTCAAAAATTCTA
This sequence comes from Culex pipiens pallens, assembly GCF_016801865.2. Classification (NCBI taxonomy): domain Eukaryota; kingdom Metazoa; phylum Arthropoda; class Insecta; order Diptera; family Culicidae; genus Culex; species Culex pipiens. Next base: position 87,730,086 of record NC_068939.1, on the reverse strand, counting down.
ACAAAAAAATACTTTTTAGAGAACAGCTTCTCGTGGGCAGAGCTGAAACTAATGGCTGTCAGTTTAACAAACACACACAAACAAAAAGGTTCTTCTTTTAATCTTGTCTGGAACTGTTTGCTTGTTTCCTTCCATCCACCATCCACGACCAACCAACCCTCAGAAAGGACACGAGTGCCGGAGCATCCAGCGGACGTCCTCCTCCCGGTTGCGGCTCGGACCGTGCGTCTCGCGGAAGTTGTACCGCCCGAAGAGCTGCGGCCACTGCCAGGACGCCGACATGTGCTGTGTGCCTTCAATTACCACAACTATCAAGGTAAGTGCGACAAATGGGACATTTCACAGGGGTTGGGGTTTTTTTTGTTTTGCTTTTCTTTGTACAGATTCTCGGTTGAGTGCTCTTTATTTAATTGGTTTTTAAATGTTTACTTTAAGAAAGTATTGAAAGTAACAGACAACAAAAAAATAGAAAATCATTCAGCAAATAATGTTTTCAGGTTGAGCTGCTGTGCCCCCTAAATTCGGGCGACCCCCTCGAGTTCATCGAGCACGGGTACGACCTCTGGGACAGTGCCTCGATCGATCCCCTGGACCAGGAGATGCTGCAGTCGCGCCAGATCCAGATCGAGAACCAATTCATCGACGTCCAGTGGGTGCTCAAGTGCGAGTGTGGACCAAAGGTAAGGAGCTTAGGACCCGTATAATGGTAGTGGGTGGTTTTATGCAATTTTCCTCCTCACGGATAGTGGCTTATGGCAATCAAAGTATGAGAGAGCGAGCGTGTTCTTGGAAAGCTATTACGAGATGGGTTGGAGGGGAGGAAGGCATGCGGTTAAGGAAATCCATTTTAAAATACCACTCCTTGTTTGATTGCGAAAAGCACACATGTTAGCACTCGTTAAGACACGCTCCTTCTCTGAAGGGCCATTTCTTCCTTTTGTGTTATTCGTGTTGATTCTGGGGGTGGCTAAAATCAACGAAATCAAGTATAACTTGTTGATTTATTTTAAAATGATAAGAAATTACTACTGCTGATCCAAGCTTTTCAGAACAATTACGAGTAGCGTTAAAAAAATCTATATTTATTTGTTACTTGGCATAATGCGAAAGTGAATTCTAATGGTAAAATTCTACTCAGATATTGCACTTCTGGTTTTACACCAGAATGGACAAACTTGCTTTTCTTCTGTTTGAAAACCATCAACAATTGATTTGGTTTTGACAAATCAAAGACAGTGTGGTAGTCCTTTAGTGACTCATGCTGATTTTGATTCTGATCATCTTCCAGTAACTTTTTCACTTTCTCATGAAGCAGTTACCAAACTCAATAGTTCTGTGTTTAATTACCACAAAGCTTATTGGGAAAGGTATTAGCATCATATTGAGTCTATTCCTAAAATCCTAGTCAAATTTAATTCTCCCATTATTGATGACGATCTCCAGCTTTTGATTCGTCTGAAAAATGTTCGCCGAAGACAGTATCAACCTTCTCGTGATCCTGCACTGGAGCGGGTTCAAAAATATTTGCAAAAGGTTATTGACCACAGATTCACTCTCCTGCGAAATGAAAAGTTCACAAGAGATGTCAAACAAATTAAACCTTATTCCAAAACTTTTTGGAAACTTTCAAAGGTTCTTAAGAAACCTCAAAAACCAATCTCTTCTTTGAAAGATGGTGATAATATTCTATTAACTAATGGGGGAAAAGCTCAAAAACTTGCTCAGCAGTTTGAGAGTGCTCGTAATTTCAACATGAATGTTTTGAGTCCTATTGAAAATCAAATTTCAATATTATTTCAGAATATTGTTGAACAAGAATTTTCATCAGATGAAGTTTTAAATACGGATCTGAATGAAATAAAATCTATTATCGAAAAAATTAAAAACATGAAAGCCCCTGGTGAGGATGGTATTTTTAACACTTTAATTAAAAAATTACCAGAAGCAACTTTAAGAAGCTTGGTCAAAATTTTCAACAAATGTTTTGATTTGGCATATTTTCCCAGTAGTTGGAAAAATGCCAAAGTAATTCCGATTTTGAAAACGGACAAAAATCATGCCGAAGCTTCAAGCTATCGGCCCATTAGTTTGCTTTCATCTATTAGCAAATTATTCGAAAGAATAATTCTCAATAGAATGATGAAGCACATGAATGAAAATTCAATTTTCGCTGATGAGCAGTTTGGATTTCGCCTTGGGCATTCAACTACTCATTAGTTGTTGAGAGTTTCGAATTTGATTCGAAGCAACAAATCTGAGGGCTGTTCTACTGGCGCTGCTCTTCTAGACATACAAAAAGCATTTGATAGTGTTTGGCATAAAGGTTTGATTGAGAAATTGAAAAGGTTTAATTTTCCGGTTTATATCGTGAAAATTATTTGACGGATCGTACTCTGCAGGTATGTTATCAGAATAGCAAATCTGATCAACTACCTGTACGTGCTGGCGTCCCTCAAGGAAGCATTTTGGGTCCAATTTTATACAATATTTTTACTTCTGACTTGCCTGATTTGCCCCCAGGATGTCAGAAATCACTTTTTGCTGATGATACAAGCATCTCCGCCAAAGGTAAACGGCTTCGTGTCATCACAAGAAGATTACAAAAAAACTTGGATATTATCAATTCTAATTTGAAAGATTGGAAAATTTCTCCAAATGCTGCAAAAACTCAGCTTATTATTTTCCCTCACAAATCAATGGCTGATTTTCTTAAACCAAAAAGTCATCCCATTATAAAGATGAATGAGGTAAATTTATTATAAACAAATTTTCAGACCTGCCATGCTTTATGCTGTGCCGATCTGGACAAGCTGTTGCTTAACCAGGAAGAAAAAACTTCAGAGGATTCAGAACAAAATTCTGAAAATGATTCTGAAACTTCCTTCCTGGTTCAGCACCAGTGAACTTCATCAATAAGCCGAAGTTGACACTTTGGATGTTATGTCCAATAAGATAATTGATGCAATTCGACTAAAATCATTGCAGTCTTCAGCTGCATTGATCCCATTTTAAATCATCAATTAGCGAAAGCTGAAATTTTTATCAATAAATTGAATTTATGTTATTTAAAATTGAAGTGAATAAAATATTTTGAAATTTTTTAAATCAAGACACACATTTTTAATGGGCGTAATATTCAATGTTTGACCCAAGTTACAGATATTCGAATATTTACGTACCATTTTTATATGGACAGCTGCCAAAATTGCATGGAGACTTGTATGGGTGAACCAATGACACAAAATAGCTTCTTTGGTCATAGGAAAGGCCCCCACAAAGTTTGAGTCAAATACAAAAATAAAAAAAATAAAAATGGTCGAAATCGGCCGATTTCGTAGAGAGTTGCTCAAATATAAATATAATAGCAATTTCAGCATGAGCATGAGCATGAGCATGAGAGACCACCCATGGTTGTCCTTCTCCGTTGCTGAACAGAACCGTAATATCCTTTCAGCACTACTGATCATAGGCTTCGACTATCAAGTGGTATTTCCCTTATCAACAGCATGTATGAATGCGCTGAAAAGATAAAACACCATGATTTCCAAAACAAGATCAGTTGCGAATAGGCAACAGTCATTGGCCACCAACGGCGCCCGCCATGTCAGTTTGTAGATCTCGATTTTAAGGGACGGGAATGTTAGTTAGCGCAGGTTGCTACTAGGGCAGCTGATTTACTCTGTGCTTACACCCCACGAGCGCCAGGAACCTGAAAATTGGTTAGTAGGATAGGGTGTTTGGTCAGGATTCATCATAGAAGATGATGATGCGACCCAAAATCATAGTGTTTGTTGAAAGGTATTATATTTTATTCTCAAGGCAAACAATCGGTTGCTGCGGATGAGACATTTCCCGTTTAACTGTTGTTAAATTTTAAATGAAATGGTTTAATCTTAGACAGCCAGCTGTGGAAAGATAAAACCAAATAATATTTATTTATAAAATGAGGTGTTAAACGCAATGCTGCAATGATAGCGTAGTCTGATTTTTAATTATATAATCATTTAGTTCATGAATTTGTTACGGAATAGACGCGACGAACTCAATCATCAAGTGCCTTCCGATCTTCTTTCTGTTAGCTAGATAAGGTATTGATTTTCGTTGCCTCTCGAGCTACGATGCTATGGAGAGGGCTTAACACACAAACAACCGACGTCGAGCCCTCCGATCTACAGAGCTATGGGAAGGTCTTTTCAACACAAAAAAAGACTTGCGCACCACACGACGTTCTTGATGAATCAAAATAATTTTGTTACGCGATAAACCTAACGAACTCGGATCGTTTTTATCGAAAACTATATCACAATTCACGATAAAAATGCGAAACAAAAGGCACACACAAAAAAAAAATTACTTTTCACTCCGATTTTTTTTTACGACCACGCGCTCCCTTTGCCAATTATGCACTGATGACGCTGCATTTTCGGAGGGTAATCTTCTCCTCGAAGCGCACACTTCACGACAAAAATGCGAAACAAAAGGCACACACAAAAAAATCACTTTTCACTCCGAATATTTTTTACGACCACGCGCTCCCTTTGCCAATTATGCACTGATGACGCTGCATTTTCGGAGGGTAATCTTCTCCCCGAAGCGCACACTTCACGACAAAAATGCGAAACAAAAGGCACACCATAATAGCAATTTCGTCGTAAAACTATTTACTTTTCCTGTCATTCTTGAACGATGAAAGAGCCTACTTTTTTGTACCAAAAATAACAGAATCGAATAGCAACACTTTTCAAAATAAATGTTGAAAAGTTCTACTTTTCAGCACTCAAATGGGTGCTGAAAAGATGAACTTTTCAGCACTTGTTCCGAAAAGTAACACTTTTCAACATTTTTTTGATTTAAACGATTTATTGACAAAATACACGAAAATTTGACATAAAATTTCACTCAGTGTGTGTTTTTTTGGAATTGCAAAAAATGTTGTATGGAACTCGTTGCAAAACTTGATTTTTTCAGCACTCTTCGTATTTATCCAACTCGGTGAACCTCGTTGGATAAATGTACGACTCGTGCTGAAAAATTCTTTTTTTTTTTGCAACTTGTTGCATAAACTATTATTGTATACAAAGTTGAAATAAATTTTAAATTATTATACATTAGAGTGACAAAAAAATTAAAATTATGGAAAATCAGAAAAGATATCCCCTGGATCGATTCTTCAGGCAATAATTAGTAACTGTGTCAATTTTAAGCCAAATCGGTAAAGGTTAAGGGGTCGCTTTTATCGTTTTATGGGGAAAATCGCTAAAATGTATGGGGATAACATCGCTTCAGGATTTTGGCAACAGTTGGCGCAGGTCTCGCCCAAAACTGTCCAAGTGTGAGCTTCTTGTAGGAAATGTAATTTCCAACGGTGCAAGAAGGTGGTGTCCTTCACTTTTGGGGCAATGACTGTCAATGATGGTTCTAAATTCCAGAAATAGTAAAGTGAAATGAAAAAAATAATCACTACTTGTAAAATGCTCCTACAAACAACACAAAGAAAATCTTTTTTTGATTGAAACAGTCTGAATCAAGATTTGAATGTTTTTTTTTTTCTAAAACAAACATGGCCGCCAAATGGCTGATTGGGGATGATGCCTTCCAGAGCCTCGTTGCCGGTGTGCTCTCGTGTACTAAGCTTTCTGGGATTCCTAGACCTTTCCATACCATCGTTGCTTGGAAGGCACGCCGACGTTATTTTTTTTTGTTTGAATTTATTTATAGAAGGGATAGGATTATTTTCTCTTTTTTTAATCTAGAGATTTTGCTTTGATGTTTGTGAAACGTGAGACCTCCCTATAGCATAACGACATTCTTACCAACGAGTATGGTTCCGTTTGTGGGAAAATGTGTCATGCTCTACTGGACCGCAAGGATTCCTCCTTATCCAACATGACTTGTTATTGGCTTTGCTGAAGAGGGTTTGTGGACTTTGAAGGGCTCCCGACTCGTTGGTCAGTAAAACAACACAGCTTTGACGACAAGCTACCGGCTCCAATTTCATCCTCTTATCACACACAGATTAGTTTCCGGTGCAGTAGTTGAAGGTATTAAAAATAGCATCTTCATTGCTTACGGGACGACCGACCTTCTAACGAAGATGTCTGCTGTTAAGAGTCGACACATTCCCTCCAGTTCATTAGACAAATTCCGAGTAATTCCACGCAAGGCATACCGGAGGCCCCCGGATTAGAAACCGTAAACATTCCGTGTGCAGGAAAAGGTCGTAGTCGTAAATTGCATAAAGAATGAACCTGGCTGCCACCCGAATAAAAACCTCATTTCCGTCGCAAACACCCCAGCTCACGAGCACGACTTGAAACATGGTATTCCAAGGACCGGAACTCCACTCCATGAGTGTAGTACAATCAGCTGGAATTGTTCGGAAAATCGTGGTGGAAATGGGAAGTATCATGTGTGCGGTATTTTTATGGACCTGAATCAGGAACGAAAGCCGCCCAGCTCAATGTACGTTGTTACACGGGTAATAGAAATTTTTGCGGAAAGGATTTGATTCCGTTGGGTTACACGCGGGGACGTCGTGAAGGGTGAACGGGAATGGAGGAGAGTGACTTCCTGTGCCACTCGGCGCAAACCTGTGGCGTGGCATATTATTGCCAGCTCTTGTTGGGTGTAACTGTTACATTCCTGGTGCCAGGTTAGAGTTCGTTTTTTGGCCAGGGATGCAGTAAGAACCCTTTTCTTGATTGGTAATAGTTTGGTAATTGTTATACAAAAAAATACCAAAAACAAGCAGAATGCTTTATATAAAGATTCTTCGATTACGTCTTGTTATAAATCTTGTTGTAATATTTCTTTTAAATCACAAGACAGTTTTCAATAGTAAAGATTATCTTACAACATTAATTTGTGGGTAAATTAACACAAATTAAAACACAACAATTTGATCCTGAACTTCGATTTCTTCATCTGATCACCCATCCATCCATCCTTCCACGATTGACAGTTTAATTTATCCCCAATGGTTCCCCAGCTTCTTCCTACCATTCATGGTTTTACACATAATGAAGAGATTTGCGCAGCATTCACCTTAATTACGTTGAAAATCTCAGCCCGGCAGCCGTCTCCGACGAATCCTTTGCCCTTAATTTATCTCGGTCGTCTGACACTTTTGTGAATTAACCCCTGCTTCGGGTGATGGAGCTCTCCTTTATCTGCTTCACCTACCCTTCCCCACCAGCCCCTGAAGGTATGTCACCCCCATTAATGGTGTAAACTGAGAGGAGAAAAGTTGTCGGGAATTTTCACTTACCTCACAGATACACACTAAGCCTCGACTGTGGTTTAGCCGAGTGACTTTTCCTCGTCTTTTATTCGTTCTACTCCGGCTGACTTTATCGCAAAACGGGAAAAGGCGACGCCGGCGAACGTCAAATGGCATTCCACTTAATTATTTACATAACATTGTCTCCGTTCCGGAGGCGTCTCGTAAAAAAGTTTATGCTTTTTGTTCTAGCCATTTTTTTCTGAGAGCACTTTGTTTCTATTTTTAGGAATGAGACTCAAGTTCAACCAGGCATTTTCGTTTAGGAAAATGATAGCTAGAATAAAATTTCAAAATGTGCCATTAATTTTCAAAATTAACTTTTTTTTGTAAATCAAAATGCAGAACATCGTCGCAATGTTGAAGTAGCATACCGATGACGATAAAATGTGTTTGGGTTTCTCAAGCCACCATCAACAAAAGCTATCGAACAGTTTAAATATGCTTGTTGGACATCCATTTATAGTCTATCATCAAATTTGCGCCGTTTTCAAGATCTAGCCACTTTAAGGTTGATTTAGCATAAGCATAAGCATAAGCATAGGTGCCCACCCGCAGTTGCTACTCCGTTATTGACCAGGACCTCCAGAAGTTACATCCACGAGCCGTGGAAGATAAGTGGGTGCTATCTTTCCTCGCTTCGCAACTTCTCAAAGGCCCCTATCATGCTGATCAATACCGGCGCCGGCCACGACCAGTGGTAGAGTCACGGGGAAGTGGATGGGAATGTTAGTCCGATACTTGAGTGATAGAGACCGCCCAATCGACTGCTTCTCCGACAAAGTATCACATGAGTTTTGAGGGGGTTAGTAGATGGGTATGAGGTCAGGATTCACGAGTGGCAGTGATGTGACCATGAGCATTTTGTTTATCGGTTGAAATTTTAAATCTTAGGCAGCCGGCTGCGGAAAGATAAATAATTGATTATTTAAAAAGTTTGTTTTAATCGAACGCGTGCCAACCGAGCGGTAGTGCTATGGGCTGGACTTATCAGTATATTTTTACTGTTGGTACAATTAAGATAACGTGAGCAAATGTCAAAAATAGTAGATGAGTTAATACTAAAGCTGCCAGTTGGAATAAATTATTACGATCAACGAATATAAACGAAAAGAAAACAGGACACCACGTAACCGATTGTAATGAAATTAAAACAATAACTTAAACGAACTTAACCGGCGGCGTGCCTTCCTATCAACGATGATAAAAGAAGGACTTATAAATTTAAAATATAAAAAGACTCCAAAAAATACGTTGCATAGTAACCGCGAAGTCCCGCTACTCACAATCGAATCCGAAAGATAGCTATCTAGAATTTTAAATATAGTATCAATTCGACCGCGATCCTCCAGAAATTCTTCGTCGGCGTGCCTTCCGATCAACGGTGATGTAAGAAGGGCTTTATTCATTAAAATGATTTTATATCATTAGCCTTAAAACATATTCGTCGGCGTGCCTTCCGATCATCGATGATATAGAAAGGACTTAATCCAGCAATACGACTTGCTTGTCTCGAAAAAAAAAAGAATTCGGATCGTTTCTATCGAAAACTATGTAAAGAGGACAAAAATAAACTCATTGGCCAACGAACGCGCGAACTAAAAATAAAGAAAAAAAGAAGAAGAAGAAGACCAATCACCCCATGCACACAAACAACGACACAAAAGAGATGAAAACAACACGAATCAGAAGAAATCCAATCACCCCATGTACACAAATAGCGACACAAAAGAGATGGAAAATAACACGAAAAAACAGGACTGCGCGTCCACACAGGCACCGCACTACTCTCTAGCCACTTTAAGGTTGATTTCATCCAAAACATAATAAGTTTTCTAAATTTTCATAAAAAGTATAGATTTTTTTCTAAATCTCACCCACTCTTTTTCAGCAACTAATGATCTTATTTGAAAACCGACGCAATAAAAAAATGTTACATTAGATTTCTATTTTGAATCGTTACTCGTCGACAAAATTTCCCAATAGCTTAAAAGTTGTAAAATGAATAAAATATAAAAGATGTTTTGAAAAAAACATAATTTCCATATGAAAGTAATTTTTTTTATTAAAGTTCATCGATTTGGCTTAAAATTGGAAAAATAATAAGAGTCATATTTTTTTTTGTTTGACCTACGCCGTGTTATGCTGGTAAAAAAAGGGTAACTTTCGTAGATTTTCACAAAAACCACATTTAAAAACTGTAAAAATACATACAAATGTATTTTCATGTAGATTGAAATGAATAAAATCAAATAAGGTTCTCTAATTATTATTATTATATGGAAATTTGTTTTACCTAGGGCTTAAAATTTTCCCGGGTTTTGAATTTTCCGGGATACGGGAAAAATATTATTTGAATCCCGAGAATTCCAGGGATCACAGAACTTATTTTGAAGCAGTCATAAAATCTTTGTCTTCAATAAATTTTAAGCTTTAATCAGAGAATTACCTCAATATTTTTATTTGATGATAAACTACACTTTAATCTGAATTAGTACAGCAGTCTTTAGATAGTTCAAAACACATCAAAACATGTTATTTGATCATTGATGTGCTATAAAATTTCAATGAACCACAATTTTAATATACATATTTCTTCTATTTTTTATATATCGAACATGACTACATAAACTTGAAAAATGTCATTAAAACTTAAAAAAACCTGAAACGAAAACAAATAAAATAAAACCACACAATGTAAAACTTTGAATAAGTTCAGAATTTAATGTTTTATATTTAAAAAATATTTTGAAAATTATCTTTGAATCACTACCGCCAACTGTGGTTAATAGGGACTGCAGTCTGAATAGGTACAGGAGATTTGAAGGCAATAAATTTGGAAATCGTTGTACTAATTGTATTGTTCTGTTCCTGTTGTAATCGAAATCAATCAAAACAATCAGGACATTATTTAAAAAAATAGCTTAAACAGTTATCTTAATTCGTTACTTTTGTTCTGATTTGCTCCAGATGCCGGTTTATGATGAACAATTCAATTATTTTTTTTAATGTTGTTTGATTTCAAGTTAGAGGTCAATAAAATACTATTTTTTTAATATTAAAATTTAATCGAAAATATTTAAGGCGCAAAGCAGTTTGCGAGTCTGTAAACTAAAATTTTAACAATTTTCCCTAATAAGCCAAATTAATGCTGATATATGCTGAGTACATATTTGATCGCTTTAAAATTCTTATCGATTACAATTAAAAAAAAATAAACAGGGCCGAATGATTTTTAAAATCATCTGAATCTCATTTTTTATATTTCGTTTACTTTCATACAAAACCAAAACGTGTTTTTCAGACTAATTACTACGTAAACTGTTTAACTACTATCGCAAAATTGGAGCGTTGGAGTCTCTGGCTTAATTGAAAATCAGGTTGGTGAGGGTGTTTCAGAAAATCAAACTTTCAGAAATATATATGGTAGATACAATCCATCCTTTTTAAAACTTATCAATTCAGATTTAAGGAAGTTATATTCAGAGCAGTTTCAGTGTTTGAAAGAATAAACGAAAGAATAAATAAATAAATTTTTATTTTGCATTTGAAAAGGTACTTAAGTTAAGACTAAAAATATCTTACGAGGTTGAAGTTAAGTTTCATTGATAAAAATGTATGTAATTAGATTTAGCTCGGTTTGTTCTAGAGGTCGTATCGAGGTGCTCCGATTTGGATGAAACTGTCAGCGTTTGTTTGGCCAATCGCAGTTTTTCTTATAGATTTACGATTTTTCTGTAACAAACTTTTTACAACGTTAACTTTTGCCCTGTAGGCCAGCAAGACGGCACTTTTTGGGCAAATTTTTTATATATTCGGATTACTCGGGAAATCATGTTTTTTGATCTCAAACTTCAAAGCCCGTTTTACCCCACTTCCCTTTGTCATATATGGCTCATATTTGGCATGAGTTCATCTCATATATGGACAAACAAACGCTGGTGATTTTAGGTTGTTTGAGGTAATTTTCAATGCTGGATGATTTAAATTCTTACATTGAGATTTATATTTCACTAAAAATCATTTTGTTTTTTTTTATCTGAAAAAGAGAAGAAAAATTATAATTCTGATCATGATTGAGTACAAACCAACATTGAAAAATTACCCATAAGTAAAAACAGCTGTCACCGAGCCAACCTCCTTAAAGCATTTTTCCCGGAAATCAGTGCTACTCCGGAAAGCTGTCTCGTCGTTACACACCGATTGTTCCCGCCGTCAGGTGCGAATTTATGACATTCCCCCGGTAATGGCAGTCGCCGCCACGTTCCAACATTTTTCAGCTTTATTACCGCGTTGGTGGCAGATTAAGTTACGCACGTCGGAAGAGGGACGTCCCTTGGAGTGTTTCGTGCGATTTCTCTCGTGGGTTTGTCGGCTTGGCGGTGGAGGAGTCGTTGGCGTAAGTGATGAATTGGAAAAGTTTGTCACCTGAGGAGCGATCAGGCTATATTTGGGACTGTCTGTGGACAAATTTGAGACTCGCAAAGTTGGAGAGCGAAATAAATACGAGATATTACAGAAATGTAGGTCAAACTTGGAAGTGAATTAAGTTGATACAAATGTGACTCGATTGGATTGAAACATTTCATTGATTCCTTCGCAATTTGAGACCAGGAGCTCAAATCAAATATTCAATTGAAAATGGAAAAGGGCTTCATTCATTATTCAAAATTCTAATAAATCTTTTTAGAGATAATGTCGTTTCCCGTTGTGGTTCTCCCAAATTCCAAACAGGATTAGTTGCATCAACCTGACCACGAATAAAAAATGCAAAATCTTTCTGATGTGGTTCGTCATGCAGAGTCGGAAAGTTGCAACCGTCCCTTTTTCACTTTACCGGAAACAAGATTAACTCTCCGGGCCTACCGTAACATTTTAGACTCTCTCTCTCTCCCTACATCGGTGCAAATCCCCAAACAACCACTGCATTGCATAAAACCACCATTTCTAAAAATAAAATCAAGCATAACTCTATTCTAACCCTCGACATTTGTTATAACCTTTTTTTCCCCTCCACACGCTATCTTCCTTCAAACAGAGCAAAAACTGCCACCCCAGAAAGAAGGCCGACCCCCAGGACGGCCAATCCGAGTCCGGTGCTGTTCCGTCGCACGGTTTGCCGTTATCGGTGGTCCCGGAACCGGCGGCAGTACCACGGCGGACACAAACGGAAAAGGTTGATGATGGCGCTCCAGGGATGCTGTACGACCAGCACGTGCACCACCACCAGTACCAGCATCATCACCATCATCAGCATCGTCGACGTCCGGGAAAGAAGAGTCACCACTACAAGCACCACCATCATCAACCGTTGCGGGTTGACCTGGACGGGGACGGGGGTGAACTGCTGAAGCGGGTCCATCGAACATAATAAATTGACCCTGTTTTATTCCCCGCGTTAGGATTGTGTTTGGGTCGTTTCATCGAACGATGAGTTAACCAAATAACTTTTTTTTTCTGTATTTCCTCATAAAACTGTTTTGAAGAGTGATGATAACAAATTTCGGTAAAACGGCCGAGTATGGGTCGTTTCACCGATTTGTTTCGAACAGCTGGTCCGAAAAGAATAGTTACAGAACTCGGTTGATTTTGTGTTGTTCAGACTGGGTTATTTGATCGAAAAGGTCATTTCACTGAAAATTCAGTATTTCCAGTAAAAATTAAATGACTTTCAATGTTTGAGTGATCAATTCAACCAAATAACCCATTCGATGAAATGACTCACTCTCGTAGAACAGTCACCCTGTAGTTGGTATGGTTTGAGCGAGTGCGTTACCTGTGTTATCCGGTGTGGTGTCCTCGTTTTGGACCGGCTAGTTGTACAGCGAACATCGAGAATGTCCAACCTTCGACGACCGGTCGTTTCCGGGGGTTTGCGGTAACCCGGAGAATGCAGGTATCTGAAATTTGATTTGAATCCGATTTTTGGGAAAAACTTTACGTTTGAGAGGATGAACGAACGAATAAAAGAGAGCAAAAAAACGTAGCGTAACTCAACAAAAACACATCACTAAAGTGACTTATATACAAATACAGACACATACACATATATTTGACGCAGCGAGGGACGTAGTATCGTGTCCGTGTGCTGCCGGATACGGATTACTGAAAGCGACGGAACCCTCCGAGACTGCAGCACACGGGCACAGAGAGTTAGTCTGGCAGGGCAGGGCCAAAACCGGAGACGGTCGTCAAAGGAACCATTGATGCTGGGACGTTCTCTGTGAAATCGTGCAATTGATATGTTTTATTTATTTTTTTCAAGAATCTCCCAAAATGCTTGATAGTTTGCTTTCAAACACTTTCAAGCAACTACCAAAAGCAAATAAATTTTCTGAATTCAAAATAGCCGGAAATTAAGTTTTTGAATCAACATTGACCCAACACTGTCATTTTTTCATTCAGAACATTTTTTTTTTTTTTCATTTTAAAGTTTTGTGTTTTTTGTAACTTTGCAGGGTTATTTTTTTAGAGTGTAACAATGTTCTACATTGTTGTTGAGCAGACAATTACAAAAAATATAAACATAAGGGGTTTGCTTAAAAACATCAAAAAAGTTACTTTTTGCGTTTCTCTTTGTTTCGTCGTCCGTGTCTGTCGCGGGTGACCATAAACCAAATTGTTACACTCTAAAAAATAATCCTGCAAAGTTAGAAAAACACGAAATTCTAAAATGAAAAAAAATGTTCTAAAGAAAAAATAACATTTCTGGGTCAATGTAGATTCGAAAAGTACATTGAATTTCCCTTGAAATGATATGTTCAAATTTATTTGCAATCGACTAACGGAAAATGTCAGAATTTTTAAAACTTTTTTAAGTGTTTTTTTTTAATAAGAAATACGATTTTTCGGAATTCTGAGCACGCCATCAATTCGGTCATAAAATTGAAAAATTGAAGAGGTCGTACCGCCCCTTCGTCACGAGATATAAAAAAACGGACCTCAGATTCGTGATCAGGGACAAAAGTTACCCCTTAGGACAAAGATTCACGCAAATCGAAGAGGTGTCGGGGTGGACTAAAATTTGTCATTTGTTGGTAATTTGTAATTTGTTGGCGGAGAATTACCCATTTCATTTTGACATAGAGCAATTCCAGCTCAAATCATGATTTTTTGTGGAACTTTTGTACCCGACCCTCTCCGATTTCAATGAAACTTTGTAGACATGTTATCCTAGGCCTATATAAGCCATTTTTGTGTATATGGAGCCAATAGTACTCGAAAATAACATTTGAGAAGGGCGTAAGGTATTTCAATATATTTGTATTTTGCAATTTAAAAATTACTGTATCTCGAAGCCATTGCATCGTATCAAAAAGTGGTCAAAGACTATCTTGTCAGAAATTGGACGGACTTTCTGAAAAAAAAATACACTGAAACAAAAATACACGCCACTTCTATGAGATTTTTCAGTTTATTTGTTAAAAAGTTAAATTTTATGGTGATGTCACGATTTTTTTCGCTCAAAATTTTTGAGGAAATAGCCTAAAATGTTACAAAAAGACTCACGAAAAATGCAATGCCTCTCCTAAAAAAATACAAAAATCATTTACTACAATGTTTTTTTTTTTGAAAAGTGGTCTAAACTTCAAAATTTTTCAGAATCGATAGTGGGAATCGATTCCCCAGACAATTTTACATAAAAGTCTCCAAATTGACCATTGCCCTAAGTCCTATCCTTGGGAAGATACAGCGGTTTTCAAAATAAAAATGTTGAAAAAAATAGGTTTTTGGGGGTTTTTGGCAATTTCTATATGACAGATTGGTTTTTCTGTCTCGTAAATATTTTTACCGGAAAGCTCGTCCCATTTCCCATAAGTTTACAGTTTTTCAATTTGACTTGTCTTATTATTTACGTAAGCTTATTTACTATCCAGGTTTCTACCACACTGAAAAAATATTCTATTTACAGTTATGAGCAATGTAATTAAACTTATATCTGTAAGCCCATATATTTAATTGAAATGCTGTCAAAGTCAAACTTATGGGAAATAGGACTTATGGGAAGTCTTTTTGTAACATTTTAGGTTTTTTCCTCAAAAATTTTGAGCGAAAAAAATCGTGACATCACCATCAAATTTAACTTTTATACTTTAAAACTGAAAAATCTCATAAAAGTGGCGTGTATTTTTGTTTCAGTGTATTTTTTTTTTCAGAAATTCCGTCCAATTTCCTACAAGTTTGACGATGCAACGGCTTCGAGATACAATAATTTTTAAATTGCAAAATGGGTAATTCTCCGCCAACTCACACAGCAGTTGCCCCGACCCCTCTTCGATTTGCGTGAAACTTTGTCCTAAGGGGTAACTTTTGTCCCTGATCACGAATCCGAGGTCCGTTTTTTGATATCTCGTGACGGAGGGGCGGTACGACCCCTTCCATTTTTGCACATGCGAAAAAAGAGGTGTTTTTCAATAATTTGCAGCCTGAAACGGTGATGAGATAGAAATTTGGTGTCAAAGGGACTTTTATGTAAAATTAGACGCCCGATTTGATGGCGTACTCAGAATTCCGAAAAAACGTATTTTTCATCGAAAAAAACACTAAAAAAGTTTTAAAAATTCTCCCATTTTCCGTTACTCGACTGTAAAAAATTTTGGAACATGTCATTTTATGGGAAATTTAATGTACTTTTCGAATCTACATTGTCCCAGAAGGGTCATTTTTTCATTTTGAACAAAATTTTTCATTTTAAAATTTCGTGTTTTTTCTAACTTTGCAGGGTTATTTTTTAGAGTGTTACAATGTTCTACAAAGTTGTAGAGCAGACAATTACAAAAATTTTGATATATATACATAAGGGGTTTGCTTATAAACATCACAAGTTATCACGATTTTACGAAAAAAAGTTTTAAAAAAGTTGGTCGTCATCGATCATGGCCGTTCATGGTCACCCGCGACAGACACGGACGACGAAACAAAGAGAAACGCAAAAAGTAACTTTTTCAAAACTTTTTTTCGTAAAATCGAGATAACTTGTGATGTTTATAAGCAAACCCCTTATGTCTGTATATCAAAATTTTTGTAATTGTCTGCTCTACAACTTTGTAGAACATTGTTACACTCTAAAAAATAACCCTGCAAAGTTAGAAAAAACACGAAATTTTAAAATGAAAAATTTTGTTCTAAATGAAAAAATGACCCTTCTGGGACAATGTAGATTCAAAAAGTACATTAAATTTCCCATAAAATGACATGTTCCAAAATTTTTTACAGTCAAGTAACGGAAAATGGGAGAATTTTTAAAACTTTTTTAGTGTTTTTTTCGATGAAAAATACGTTTTTTCGGAATTCTGAGTACGCCATCAAATCGGGCGTCTAATTTTACATAAAAGTCCCTTTGACACCAAATTTCTATCTCATCACCGTTTCAGGCTGCAAATTATTGAAAAACACCTCTTTTTTCGCATGTGCAAAAATGGAAGGGGTCGTACCGCCCCTCCGTCACGAGATATCAAAAAACGGACCTCGGATTCGTGATCAGGGACAAAAGTTACCCCTTAGGACAAAGTTTCACGCAAATCGAAGAGGGGTCGGGGCAACTTTTCCCGATTTCGTGTGAGTTGGTAGAGAATTACCTAAATACAAAAATATTTAAATACCTTACGCCCTTCTCAAATGTTATTTTCGAGTACTATTGGCTCCATATACATAAATATGGCTTATATAGGCCTAGGATAACATGTCTACAGAGTTTCATTGAAATCGGAGAGGGTCGGGTACAAAAGTTCCACAAAAATTCCTGATTTGAGCTGGAATTGCTCCATACAGAAATTAAATTTGAAATCGTTGTTGAGCAAAATTCGAAAAAAATGTGGTACATATTTTCACAGAGAAACGATCCCGAAGCTAATGGCTTTGACCAAGAACGCCGTGCGATAGGCGAGTGTGCGATTTTGTACATATAGTAGAACACTTTTTTGTACCGAAACCGATTGAGCTAAACAACTAAAAATAAAAAAAAAGTTCAGCATAACCAACACAGAAGAAAAAATCGAAAAGTGATGAAGTGTTTCAGTAGAAAAATATTTACAGATCAGATGCGAACAAATGGGAAACGATTTTTAATGCCGCACACCAGCACACACAAAAAAACAAAACTACTTACACACACACACACACTGCAGATGTCGACCAAAAACAGGACGCAAAAAAACGTCGAACATCTGACAGTTGGAAAACCAACCAAAAACCGACTAAGGCAGCACAAAATGGTGTAGAGTTGAACTGTTATGCTTGAACAAGCAGCAAAAAAAAGGTATCGCGCGATAAAATATTCACGGAAACCGAACGACCCGTGACCTACAGAGAAAGTTTCCGCCCGACAGGGCACAGGAGTCGTACACAAACACACAACCACGGGATCACGCAGAAGGGCAAACAAAAAACAATATTCAATTTTCCACCATTGATCCTTGTAACAACATTTACACACCGACATTAGACTGGTTCATTGAAGTTTTGGGAAATTTAAGAAAAACGGTGAAGCATTTTTCATTTTTAATAACAAAGATGCCCTTACCGACTTTTTAATGATTCAAACTTCTTGAACCAGTCTAATTTTACAACTCACTTCATACAATCAAACCCACTACGTTTGAGCAAACAAGCTACCACAAAAATCGTGTGTGACACTTTTGACGCAGGAAATCCCTACAAAACCATCAACAACAAAAACACACAAAAAATCTGTCATATCGTTTTGAAAACCTCAACAGAACCAGCAAAAAGTAGAAAAAAAAAGCCTAAACGAACCACTCTTTTTCCTGGATTAGATCTTCTATTTCCTCTAGCTTTCTAGAAAAAAATAAACCTCTCATTCCAGTCATTCAGACCAACCATTGAATGGTTTCAAACTCACAACATCTCAATCCTCTCAGCAGAAACCTCCTCCTCTCTCGTGATAGGACTTTTCTCGTCGTGATGGTCTCCCAATCTCGCCAGCATCATCCCCGTCAAAAAGGCTCAGCCAGATTTACGTTGCGGACTTACTGTTCAAAATAGCAATGATTCAAAATGCAATCAATCTGGAAAATTTACAATTGTGTTGACGGAATAAACAGTTATGGAAGAAGTAACTTACAGAGTTATCTGAAAAGGACCAAAGACCAGCAAGTTTAATAAAAAAGTAATCACGTTAAAAATTTATTTTGACTAAATGGAATAATTTAAAAAAAAAATCTAGTTTAAAAGTGAGACTATTTTGGCTTTTTGAAATTGTAGTCGTAAAATTAAATTTTTCTAAATATTTTTTTAACATCTATACCAAATTCGGAAATGATTTTTTTTATTTGGCTCAAACTTTGTGGGGGCTTTTCCTATTACCAATGTTATTTATGTCATTGGTTCACACATACTAACTAAATAACCTTCAGAAACTTTTCTGTAAAATTTCCTAAGATACATTGAAGATTTGACCCCTGGTTGCCGAAATACACAGTAAAAATTTCTGTGTAAAATCGCATGCAAAAGCATGCACATCACCTTTGTGAGCAAAAGCATGTAATATTGTATGAGAAAACGTGTACACAAAAAGCATGTACAAAAAAAAATTAAATTTTGCACACCTCAAAAATAACATCAATCTGGTGAGAGCCATATCCAGATTACCAATTCCGCGCCCCAACCATCTCGGCTATCTCGCCACTGAGAATTTAGTTGAATCAACACCGGTGTAGCTGTACGTTCCCCATACATTGTATACAGTTAATTCAGTATACGACGTACGGGAAACCTACTGGTACATCGGCGTAGAACACAGATTTTACAAGACGGTGAGATAGCCGAGACGGTTGGGGCGCGGACTTGGTAATCTGGATGTGACTCTCACCAGTTTGATTGTTATTTTTGGGGTTTGCAAAATGTATTTGTTTTTCTTTTGTACATGCTTTATATGTACACGTTTTCTCATACAATATTACATGCTTTTGCTCACAAAGGTGATGTGCATGCTTTTGCATGCGATTTTACCATCGGATTTTTTGCTGTGTACAAGGATTTTTAATGTTAAAAAATAAAACATTCGTATAATTTTGCGATGTTTTCAAAAACAATACTTTACAATTTTTAAGGAAGACTAACATTTTAAAAGGGTGTAATATTGAAAAAACATCAAAAAATAAAAAAAGTTCAAATCGGCCGATTTCATAGAGTATTGCTCCATTGTTAGTCCATTACTTTCTGAGATAAGTATTTTCATTTACAAATTAATGTTGATTGGGTGATTCTTAAATTTTATTGTTTATGAAAATTATTTTTGAGTCTGACTAGAGTTAATATTAAGAAAATAATAATTTGTTTGAAAATAGTATGTTCAAAACTAGGACAAATAAACAGATATCTCAGGAACGAGAAAATAAACAACATTCAAAGATTCTTAAAGAAATTTTATAGATTTTTTTTTAATTTACAGAAATTATCAGATGTATTTAATTTTTTTAAATCAACAAATTCCCATTTTATTTCAAAACCATTGATTACGTAGCTGTTTTTTTTCAGCTTGAAAATAATAAATTCATTTCATCTAGTAGTTTACAACTTGAAAACGCATAACATTCCCGGGAAGCACTGAACATTTGAATAACCGAACAATTTTGTTTCGCCTTCTTAACTCTAAACAGTTTCCATCCTTGCCCTGATAAAAAATCTAACCAACAGGATATCGTTGCCAAATAAAACTACTATTACTATTACCTTCATCTTTGTTCTGAAGAGTCCTTTTTCTAATTTTTGATATCTGAAAATTAGGTACTCAGCTGAACCTTTTTGGAAAAAGAATCATGTTTTGCAACGAGTTTTAGAGAACTTTTCTTTTAATTAAAAAATACAATGAATAGAAGTTTTCAGTAAAACTGTTAGACTTTGCATTTGGTTTGTTTTAATTTGAATTCAACCCGTTAAAAGACATAAAAAAACAATTTTTGTGGCATTTTGCCCAAAAATGCATTTTCTTTAATCATCACTAGGTCAGATTTTTGAGCAAGTTTTGGTATATATAACATTAAAGTTTCAGCAACCTGAAGCTTGGGTCTTCAAAGATTTCTCTTTTTCAAAAAGTTGGCCCAAATCATTTTTGTTACACTCTAGTGTTTAGCCAATTTAAATACCCTAACAGTGAAAATCATTACTTTCTGGTACAAGAGCGAACCGTTCAACAATCAATGATGCTGTAATACACTTTTTAGCATTCGATGAGAGCTGCAATGAACTATTCAGCATTTTGTCTTTATAGAATGACAGGGTATGTTCGTAGTTTAGGCAGCAAAGTGCAAAAGAAGCCTGTGTGGATCAATCGGACCGCGCACTGGACTTACAACCCAGAGGTCGCCGGTTCGAATCCCGAGGCGGACTCATAAAATTCTAAGTGTAAATATAGGTGTTCGGCGCCCTCTCCTCTTGCCATACCTTAACACTTAGGAGACCCGGGAGGCGGAGTCTTGTCGCAAAAAGAACGATACACGCCTGTGGATCCGTAGACGAAACCGCAAGGTTTAAGAGGGCCACATTATAAGGTGTTACGTCGATTCCGTTTTTTCCGCAAAAAGCAGATTTTTCTTTGCATGAGTCGAATATTTTCCCAGCGCGGCACTGCCGAACATTTCTTTTTTAATTCAAAATTTAGATTATCACAACCTATTGTGTTTTTGATATGAATGGCCACCGAGCTTTCAGAATTAATTTAAACCCTGGTTGTATTACTAAATATGTTCTATTTTGCACGATTTAATAAATTTCTTCTGAAGCATCAGCCCTTTCCCCCAAATTTGGTGGCACATTTTGATCAAGTTCCAAATGATCAAAACTAAAACTTGTAAATATCAAATGCTTTTGCCTTCCTCACTGAGGTAAGGCTATAATCCTGCTCTAAAAATGAACTTTTTATTAAAAGCTCAAAGACCCACCTTCATGTATACATATCGACTCAGAATCGAAAACTGAACAAATGTCTGTGTGTGTGTATGTGTGTGTGTATGTGTGTGTGTATGTGTGTGTGTATGTATGTATGTGACCAAAATTCTCACTGAGTTTTCTCAGCACTGGCTGAACCGATTTTGACCAAACCAGTTGCATTCGACTTGGTTTAGGGTTCCATACATCGCTATTGAATTGTTTGAAGTTTCGATAAGTAGTTCAAAAGTTATGTATAAAAATGTGTTTTCACATATATCCGGATCTCATTTATATGCATGTAAACGATGTCCGGATCCATCATCCGACCCATCGTTGGTTAGGTAATCGAGAGACCTTTCCAACGAGGCCACAACATTGAAGATCTGGCAACCCTGTCTCGAGTTATGACCACTTAAGTGATATTTAAGTACTTTTTTGAAGCCGGATCTCACTTAAATGTATGTAAACGATGTCCGGATCCATCATCCGACCCATCGTTGGTTAGGTAATCGAGAGACCTTTCCAACGAGTCCACAACATTGAAGATCTGGCAACCCTGTCTCGAGTTATGACCACTTGAGTTATATTTATATACTTTTTTGAAGCCGGATCTCATTTATACGCATGTAAACGATGTCCGGATCCATCATCCGACCCATCGTTGGTTAGGTAATCGAGAGACCTTTCCAACGAGTCCACAACATTGAAGATCTGGCAACCCTGTCTCGAGTTATGACCACTTAAGCTATATTTCTGTATTTTTTTGAAGCCGGATCTCACTTAAATGCATGTAAACGATGTCCGGATCCATCATCCGACCCATCGTTGGTTAGGTAATTGAGAGACCTTTCCAACGAGTCCACAACATTGAAGATCTGGCAACCCTGTCTCGAGTTATGACCACTTGAGTTATATTTATATACTTTTTTGAAGCCGGATCTCATTTATACGCATGTAAACGATGTCCGGATCCATCATCCGACCCATCGTTGGTTAGGTAATCGAGAGACCTTTCCAACGAGTCCAGAACATTGAAGATCTGGCAACCCTGTCTCGAGTTATGACCACTTAAGCTATATTTCTGTATTTTTTTGAAGCCGGATCTCACTTAAATGCATGTAAACGATGTCCGGATCCATCATCCGACCCATCGTTAGTTAGGTAATTGAGAGACCTTTCCAACGAGTCCACAACATTGAAGATCTGGCAACCCTGTCTCGAGTTATGACCACTTGAGCTATATTTCTGTATTTTTTGAAGCCGGATCTCACTTAAATGCATGTAAACGATGTCCGGATCCATCATCCGACCCATCGTTGGTTAAGTAATCGAGAGACCTTTCCAACGAGTGCACAACATTGAAGATCTGGCAACCCTGTCTCGAGTTATGACCACTTAAGTGATATTTATGTACTTCTTTGAAGCCGGATCTCACTTAAATGTACAGTATGTAAAAAAAGTATTTACACCCCTTGTTCACTATGTACATATTGTGATGAAACATCTAAACAATTTAATGTTGACAGAAACCTAGTACTACGTTTTGTTCAAAAACTCATGCCAGACATTTTGCTACAAAAAACTCATGAAAAGATGATTTCTATAAAAAGTTATATAACAAATACTATTACGAAAATAAAAAAGGTGCAAAAAAAGTTTGTACACCTTTCGAAAAATTTACATAAATAATGTTATTTGTTGACAAATCACCATAAATCCAGTCTCCCAACTCCAAATAGGCATCTTTGACTGATTAAAAAAATAATTTGGATTGAATATAAAGTTTACTAACTACTTAGTATAAAAGTTTATATAACTCTGGAAATTCTATATAAAACTTATCTTAACTTAATTTTGAAATCTTCTAATTCAACTAAATGTCAATATATTACCATAGAATTGCTAAATAAACATTTTGGAGTGAGTATAACACCGTTTTGGGGGTATTTGTATCGATAGAATAGATTTTTCGTTGGAATTTCGTACCAACCCGGAATTACGTCGTCGGAAAATCCGCCGGCATCTGAACCGGTCCACAATTCACAAGTCAACCTATGTGGCATCAGAAAGGGCATAAAATTTCCGATCTTTTGATACCCATACATCCAGGTTTTCTATAAAACCCACGTTTTTAAATACCTAAGCAAAAACGTTGTTATGGTTTCGTTTGAGCAACCTGTCAAAAATGTATGGAATTTCGTAATTTTTGTTCTCGTGGATCAAACTTACTATTTGCCCAGGTATTTAAAAACGTAGGTTTTAAAGAAAACCTAGATGTTTGGGTATCAAAAGATCGGAAATTTTATGCCCTTTCCGATTCCACATAGGTTGACTTGTGAATTGTGGACCGGTTCGGATGCCGGCTGATTTTCCGACGACGTAATTCCGGGTTGGTACGAAATTCCAACGAAAAATCTATTCTAGCGATACAAAGACCCCCAAAACGGTGTTATACCCACTCCCAAATGTTTATTTTGCAATTCTATGGTAATATATTGACATTTAGTTGAATTAGAAGATTTCAAAATTAAGTTAAGATAAGTTTTCTATAGAATTTCCAGAGTTATATAAACTTTTATACTAAGTAGTTAGTAAACTTTATATTCAATCCAAATTATTTTTTTAATCAGTCAAGGATGCCTATTTGGAGTTGGGAGACTGGATTTATGGTGATTTGTCAACAAATAACATTATTTATGTAAATTTTTCGAAAGGTGTACAAACTTTTTTTGCACCTTTTTTATTTTCGTAATAGTATTTGTTATATAACTTTTTATAGAAATCATCTTTTCATGAGCTTTTTGTAGTAAAATGTTTGGCATGAGTTTCTGAACAAAACGTAGTCCTAGGTTCCTGTCAAACTTTAAATTTTTTACATGTTTCATCACAAAATGTGCATAGTGCCCAAGGGGTGTAAATACTTTTTTTACATACTGTATGTAAACGATGTCCGGATCCATCATCCGACCCATCGTTAGTTAGGTAATCGAGAGACCTTTCCAACGAGTCCACAACATTGAAGATCTGGCAACCCTGTCTCGAGTTATGACCACTTAAGTGATATTGATGTACCCTGTCTCGAGTTATGATCACTTATCTGTGTACTTATTTTTGTGGATCTAAAAAATATCTGAAATATGTGTCCAAACCGCTCATATTATCCATTGTTGGTAAAAAGTGAGGAAGGCATCAACCACATAGGTGGATTAAGTTAGTTTTTAGTTGAGATTCAAACTGGTAAGAGCCCTCCCCCTACATCATCAACTTATGGCAAGTGAGCCGCATACATTTCATCCCGTAATTCTAAATTGAACTTTTGCGCTAAACGGTGGTCGTCCTTTTCATGCTTTTTTTTCCCAGGGCCTGACTTGGGGAGAACGATGTTGTCGGTGAAGTGGGCTGACCACGGGAAAATGTGCCGCCGGGAGAGTGCATAATCACATACATACATATTTGAAGGAAATAAGAAAAACGTGCTGACACGAATGTACATATTATGAGGCGAACGGGGCAAGCTTTCCGAAAAGCTTCGTTGGGGAGAAAAAAGGGGGCAAACAGACACGTGTACACATATAGGCATAACGACACAAACTCACACACGTTCAAAATGTACAGAGGAGATGAATGGATATGGAACTAAATGAAGATAGAGAGATCGCAAGTTGTGTGGATGTACTTTTAGTGAGGTGAAGTGAACATATTTATAGTTGTGTGAATAGATGGAGTTGGTGGAGCGAGTTAGAACACAAGATAAGTTTATGAAAATATTGTATAAGTACGATTTCGAACCAAAACAGCAACACACAAGCAGAAAAATAAATAAGAGATGCATCCTTCAAACGTTACTTTCACTTTATTCAGAGAGAAAATTCAATCCAAAATAAAGCCGTTATAATTTTACTTCACGTTCAATTTAAAATTACAAGTTTGTCCAGCGAAAACAACGCACCCTAATTGGATCCAATTTAAACAACCACGAACCATGAAAGCCCACATTTGACCACGCAGCACGCAGGCAAAAAGTGGTCCAGGTACGGGGTTAAATTTAATCCAATTCCATTTCCATAAATGAGGTCGATTGTCGCACTTGCCGGGCTTGGACTTTCTGGCAACAATGTTGCCGCTGCGGTGCCGTTGACACACATCGCAAGTCGTTACATGATCCTGTCGGCTTGTCCTTTTCGAAATGAGGCGAAAATAATGATTGCGGTTATCTGGAGCCGATTCGCTATCACTGGTTGGCGTTACAACTTGGAATTGCAGCGAAAACGAGGTGAGTAAAATAATGGGCGTCCATTTTTCAACGAAATTTCACGAGTTTTCAGAAATTGAAAGGTTGCTGATGCCATCAATTTTTGATTGACTTCTTAAATTTCTTAAAAGACCCTTAAAACGATTTAAACCAACTGAATTTGCAGATTCATCAGTCATGAGGTTTGTAGCTTCATGCCTGATGCCACCGCATGAGATCGTTGAATCCACATTATCTGAAGATTTTTTGGTGAATTCAGTATGCCCAAAATAGCCATTTTGCATCATTAGTTTGTCCATAGAATTTTCCTTACAAATTTGGCAAAAATTGATGCATGAAAATTCAAAAATCTGTTTCAATTCACTGTTGAAAAATTGGTGATTTTTAATTGACCGATTCGTTCGTGACGGGACAACGTTTGTACGCATATGTTTTCAGTTCTTTGCTGATAACTTTTAAATCTGTGGGAAAAGGTACCAATATTCATACAAATTTGGAAAATACATTAAATTTCCAATAAGATTCACTCCAGCAAACAATAAAAACACAAAGTTTTAGGCAAGTAAGATACAAATGTAGCGTGACGGGATAACATCGTACAATTGAATCATTTTGATTTTTATACAAAAAAGTGAAGAACTCTGCTCGCCTACTAAGTTTTTGAAAAAAAAACTTTTTCTACAGTTGTTTCTAAAATGAAAAACTAAGATTTTGCTTCCTGGATCACCCAATATCGTCAAATTTTGTTGAATTGACAGGTACAGTCATCCCACATATTCGGAACACCCACAAATTCGGAACACTTTTATGATAATTTGTCAATAGCATGCCAAAAGTAGCTTTTCTGTCGAACTTACTATTTTTAGAACCTTTATTTGGACATTATCTTGCTATTTCACTAGTAAAAGTAGTACTTTTTGAACAAAAAACTTCATTCCAAGACTATTTTGTCCATAGCAGCAAAACACTGCCTCCAAGTGGCCTGTTTCATAATTGTAGGATCTTATTGTGCCTCCCACAACTGTGGAACACCTGAATTTAACTGATATTTTCACAAAAATGTTATCAAACCATTTATAAAACATCACTAAGCTTGAGTTTTATTGGTTTCAGTGTGTGAAGTCATTATTTGGTAATAAATATGTACTCCTGGAGAGATCCAAAGTTTGTTTACATTCGTAAGAAAAAAGTGTTCCGAATTTGTGGATTTCAAGGGTCAAAGTAATTCTTCAAAATCACCATATAAAAGTTAAAATTTGCAGATGTTCAATACAGCCTTCGAAAGATCGCAAGAAAAGCTTTCAAATGAAGGTAAAAGCGAATCATTAAGTTCAATTATCGATTTGCTATGATTTTTTGAACATTGGCCGATCTGGAAACCGTTCCAAATATGTGGGATGACTGTACTTCTTTTCGTGACGGGACAACGCAGATATTTTGCAAAAGAGGGTTTTATCGCGTTGTCTCGTCACGAAGTGAAGTAATTGTGAAATTCTGTACTGACTAGTCATTTTAATTAATTTGGGGTCGCTGAGCTCAAATGTGACTCCTAGAATACTCCAAAGTATTCAGGAAATATGCAATCCAAGATGGCGGCCAATATGGCGAAGCTAGAAAATTTGATTTTTTTTTTCAGATGTGTAACAGGCAATCAACGGGTCAAATTTAACTAATTTGAGGTCGCTGAACTCGAATATGAGCCATAGAATACTCTTAAGTACTCAAGGAATGTGCAGTCCCAGATAGCGACCAATATGGCGAAGCTAGAAATTTGAATTACATTCCCACAGTACTTATTTATTTATTTATTTGTCACCGTATTCGGCATTATGCCGCACAGATTGTTTTAAGGACTTTAGAATATTCTAAGGCTTACATTCGAGTTCAGCATTCCCATTAATTTTTTTTTTAAATTTGAGCTGTTGACTGCCTGTTACATTTCTGTATAAAATTTTCCAATATTCTAGGTTCTTGGCCGTCATCTTGAAATTCTTGAAGGTCGTATTCGAGTTCAGAGATCCCAAATTAGTTAAACTTGACTAGTTGATTGAACATAAAAATCTTTTTATGGTGGTTTTTCCATTCAGCCGCCATATTACACTCGCTTCCCTTTGATACTTGGGAAAATTTGGATTCTGGAGGGTCGAATTAGTCCAGATCGATCAAAAACTGGCCTGTTACACGATTTGCTTCTACACACGAGAAATTAGCACCTTTTTTGAATTCGTGCCTTGATCAAAAAATTGGCGTGACGGGACAACGCAAACTTGCGTCAGTCGAAACTCTGGTTCCATTTGACCAATTTTCGATTTCTAATAAGCATTTTAACATTCCAACGCCCAAGGCTCCAAAAAAGTTGGAACGGTAACTTAAACTCAATGGTTCTCGGGCATAACTCAACCAATCAAATGATTCTTCTTTCCAGTGATTTGTTAGAATGTCTAGATGATTATAGAACTTTGCAGAACTTAATTTGATCAAATCTGTAATTTTTGCGATCAAAAACATCGTTCCAACTTTTTTTCGCGTGTAAAAAAAATCGCCAAAAATTCCGCGGAGGTAGTCGTTTTAAAAAAGGTGGAACGATGTTTTCAGTCGCAGAAATTAAAGATTTAATCAAAATGATTTCTGCAAATTTCTAGGATCGTCTAGATATCCTAAAAAATCACTGAAAAAAAGAATCGTCTCAATTGGTTGAATAA
Organism: Culex pipiens pallens; assembly: GCF_016801865.2. Classification (NCBI taxonomy): domain Eukaryota; kingdom Metazoa; phylum Arthropoda; class Insecta; order Diptera; family Culicidae; genus Culex; species Culex pipiens. Next base: position 87,701,963 of record NC_068939.1, on the reverse strand, counting down.
TGCCCGAGAACCAGCGAGTTGAAGTTACCGTTCCACCTTTTTTGGGAGGCTTGGGCGTCCGTGTAAGTTGGACATGCGTGGGGCGTTCCAGTGTTGAAGGGTTTTTCGAGTACGAAGAGAATCCAAAATATGATGCAAATCCGATTTCACGAACCATTGCAAACAAAACAATTGTCATTTTTCGTGATGGGACAACGCTTCTACATACAATTTTTTTTTTGGTTTATACATTTTACAACTTCTGCTCAGATAGTTCATTATGTAAACTTTGGAGTGGAAATATGTTTTTTGTGTAATTCAAATAGTTGCAAAACAGGGAAAATTATTAGAACCATCTAAAATTCAACTTGAACAAATACTACACCGACCGATTCAATTGAACTTTTGTCACTAAAATTTGATTAGCGAAAAACAATATTTTTTTTTATTTTGGTGTGATTCAGGGGACATCAAATGCCAATTTTACAGAAATTTTAAGGACAGACATACAATCTTTGACTGAGTTATAATTTTTTAATCAATACTGATTTAAAAAAAATAGAAATATTGATCCCAAAATTTTTTCAACTTAATTTTTCAATGTAATATCAAATTTGCAATTAACAAGATTTTTAAGCGAAATTTAGATAATGTGCACCGTTTTCATGTTAAAGCCATTTTAAGGTACAGTGATTTTTGGAAAAAATCGAATTTTCTTGCAAAAACAAGTTTGACATTAATTTTAATGCAAAATTTAATTTGCTATCGAAAAGTACTTTACAGATTTTATGACAATGGCTCCGTTTTCAAGATATAGCCACCGAAAATTTGATTCTAGCGAAATATTTGCAGTTTTTTCAATTTTTTGAAAAAGTGACCAAAATATTTTTTAAAAGTTCAAAAAAATTGCTATAAATTTGTCTAAGAGACATTGAAGATTGGACCTCGAATTGCTGAGATAGAGCCGCTTAAAGAAAAAGAAACACGAAAATTGAAGTTTTCTTAATCTCACCAAAATAACCCATCATTTGCTAATAACGATATCTCAGCAACTAATGGTCCGATTATCAATGTTAATGCATGAAACATTCGTGAAATTTTCCGATCTTTTCGAAAAAAATACTTTGAATATTTTTAAATCAAGACTAACATTTTAAAAGAGCTAAACATTGAATATTACGCTAATTTAAAATGCTAGTCTTGATTTAAAAAAATTCATAATGTTTTTTTTTCGAAAAGATCGGAAAATTTCACGAAATTTTCATGAATAAAAATTGAAAATCTGACCATTATTTGCTGAGATATGGTCATTAGAAAATGGTGGGTTGTTTTGTTGAGATTAAGAAAACTTCAATTTTTGGTTACTTTTTCTTAAAGCGGTTCTATCTCAGCAACCCGAGGTCCAATCTTCAATGTCTCTTAGACAAATTTATAGCAAATTTTTTGAACTTTTCAAAAAAAATATTTTTAGAGACGGTCACTCATGGTTTTTTTTTCAAAAAATTGAAAAACTGCAAATATTTCGCTAGAATCAAACTTTTGGTGGCTATATCTTGAAAACGGAGCCATTGTCATAAAATCTGTAAAGTACTTTTCGATTGCAAATTAAATTTTGCATTAAAATTAATGTCAAACTTGTTTTTGCATGAAACTTCGATTTTTTCCAAAAATCACTGTTTTTTCAAAAAATCATAGCTTGGCGGCAGATTTTTTGACCATGTTTCTCTATGGCTCAAAAGTTGCAGATTTTTGTCCCCTAAAACATATCAAAAAATCTCGAAAATCAAAAAAATACGTATTTTGAGAAATTGAGTTTTAGTGAAAAAAAGTTGATAAAAAAATCTGCAATTTTTTTTCCGTGTACCTATTTTTTCTCAAAAGTCCTCAACAATACCTATAACTTTGCCGAAGACACCAAATTGATCAGAAAATTCACTCAAAAGTTACAGCTGTTTGAATATTTACATACCATTTTTGTATGGACAGCTGCCAAAATTGTATTGAGATAAAAATGATCGAAATCGGCCGATTTCGCAGAGAGTTGCTCTCTTTTGAGCATTGCTGATACGATGTCAATCCACCCAGCAGGGCAATATGGCCAAATCAAAAATCCAAGTATGCAGAAGTGATCTACCAAATTGGTACATATGTCTACCTCGAAGGATTTTTAGTCTAAGTATGGACTTTTATAGGTCAAATCGGGCTAGAATTTTCCAAGGAACACGATGCCGTTGTCAAAATCGATATATAAAGTGCTTTGAAAATGAAGTATAAAGAGAAGTACTTCTTATAAGAAGTTTACGAAAAATCTAATTGCAGATTCGTTAGGTAGAACGGAGTTAGACTACTGTGTATTACTTCAGAAGTTGATTTGACGTCGTTTTCTTGAAAACAGGTATCTTTCCAGCAGGGCAATGCTACTTATTGAACTATTGAGGTAGACTAAAAATCCTTCGAGGTAGACATATGTGCCAATTTGGTAAATCACTTCTGCATACTTGGATTATTGATTTGGCCATATTGCCCTGCTGGGTGGATTGACATGTTGATACGACCCTTAGTTGCTGAAATATTGCCATGAAAAGGTTTGTTATTATCAAATGTTAGGTATCATTTCGCTAATGAAAGTTATATTTTTTCAACAAAATGCTACACTTAAAATCTCAAATATCCCTGAAACCAAAAGTACCTTTTTCCAAAAAGTGGATACTTTCCGCCCTTTTTCAAGTTCACCCGTTGTCACACTTTTTAAAAGGTATCATTACTGGACATCCATTTTACGCCCATGTTTAAATAAAACATTCTAATCTTGTTTCAAAATGCATTCATCAACAAATTGCTTTCTTGAAATTTGAAATAAAATATATCTTTATTGAACTTTCTTATAATAATTACATTTCATTTACATTCTAAGTGGTATGGCTAAATGCTCTTCATCTTTGTTATATTTTTCGTTTTATTATTAACTGTTAACATTTATTTTATTTACTTCAAATTGTTTTATAAACTTTGAAAAATATTTGCGCTGTAAAATAAAAGTTTTTTTTTCATGTATCCGTGAACTACGCTATTCCACACTCTCCCCTAATATCTGTTATCCACATTTCCAAATATTCTAGAAAATGATATAAATAAATTGACCGAATATTTTCGCTCGGTGCAATCGCCATAACATTTAAGTAATATTTAAGCGGCACCACATTTCACATTTTCCACGCCACAATTTCCATGTACTTTGCTCGAGTATCCTCCATTGCACGCGCGCCAAACGTAATGGAAATTAAACAGCGTGGCCATTTTTCACATTCCCTTGCCGCGCATACCACCACTTTAGTGACCCATTTGCATACATGCACTTCCTGCTTTCAACGTAGCTGAGGTTTGTGGGTGGCCGCCGTACACGCCGTTTTGTAATGGTACTTGTTTGATTGTGTTGTGTTTGGTGGCTCTGTTGGCATTATGCATGCCTGAAAGGCTCTCGGTTTGGGCAATTTTAAGTGGTGGTCTGCAAATTTGATGCAATCAAATATTAATTATCGGGTAAGTGCATCACAATTGCAAACACTTTAAGTCCTGTGTGCGTGTTTGTATTCGGCCCAAGTGACCCAGGGTCTGACAAACGAGTCAACAGTTTTACGATAATTGCATTTTGTGGGAGATTAATTTTGAGTTCGAAGCGCCATGTTTAGAATTTTGGTTTCAATTTGCGGTTACAAAAAAAGCAAAAATAATCCAAACAAAACGTCGTATAAACCACCCAAAAATGGGTAACAACCATCGTAATTGGATCTGCAGTAATAATTCATGCTGCTTTTCCTACGTCAGGCCCATTTTTCCTATCCCAAAAACCGGAGCACGAAGAATTGTCACCATCATCGTCCGGCTTTGGCGCCATTGTTTGCTGTCTCATTTCCGGTCGTACAAGCCTCCGTTAACGTGACTCCAATGCCTCCCAACATTCCACCCAAAACCAGACGCAGACCCCGGGCAGGTAAGTGTGCATTAGTGTTTTCCCGGACACAATTCCTTCAGCCATGATTAGACAAATTGAATCCGATTCCGGAACCTCTTCGGACTGCTGGATGGGCCCGCCGTCTTAAACGAGCGGAAAATATGGTGTGCCATCAATTTTCATTTAGTGTTTGACATGGCCCAGGAATACGGCTGTTCCTTTTGTTGTCCTGTTCCTCCTGTATCAACAAACAACAGCATCGTCGTCACTGGATGTTTCAAAACAGTCCCGGGGTGATCTGCGTGGCAGGAATTGTCAGTTGTGCTTTCGGCAGACAGAAAGAATTGAACATTCTAAGCTGTTTGCTCTCTACGAAAACAATTATTTGAGTTTGGACAAAAAACTTTAGAAAATACAGATTTACATTTAATTTTTCTTTTAATGTTTGCTTATTGTTAAGTTTTCAGCGAAATAATCATCAATACTAACTTGGAACTCGTAGTGTAGGGGTAAGCGTGATTGCCCCACACCTAGTCGGCTTGAATTCGATTCCCGATGGTCCCGGTGGCATTTTTTTAGACGAGATTTGTCTGACCACGCCTTCCGTCGGACGGGGAAGTAAATGTTGGCCCTGGTCTAACCTAGAGGTTAGGTCGTTAGGTCTTTCTAGGTGTAGGAGTCGTCTCCCTGGGTCCTGTCTCGGTGGAATCGCTGGTAGACAGTTGGACTAACAATTCAAAGGTTGTCAGTTCGAATCCCGGGGTGGATGGAAGCTAAGGTGTAAAAAGAGGTTTTCAATTGCTTCAACAAATCAATAATCTTGCACATCGCACAATACATCTTGCAGGGTTGTTAAAATATCAAAATATCAGCTCCCAGCAACTACAATTATCCCGCCTGAATAGTCATGCCTCAAAAACTGCAACAATATTTACAACGGCCTGAATTTTAAACGATAATACAAGCATTTCCGCTACATCACATTTTCGTTCATTCCTTTGTGGACCACCATTCAGTGAGGTACTCCTGGATATTAGCTTCTGAAAAGTGCTTTAAAAGTGCAAAAATGCCTCACGGCAAGAAAAAGAGGCGGTCCTCACCAGCAGGATCGGCAGATTTGAAGAAGCTAAAGAATGCCGAAGCGCTACCTGCAAAGCCAGGCAGTTTAAGCAAGGACGCTCAAAAATTGTCTGGAAACCAGTTCGCTACCCTCCCTGTGGACGTGAGCGAGAAGGAAGAATTTGAACGACGGGAAAAGTTGCCACCCATTTTTGTGAAAACATCGTCATCGGACTCGGTGCGAAAGTGGCTGACCGGATTTATCATATCTGGTGCTTTACGAGCTTCCATTCGCTTGTGTGCTGATGGATTCAAAATTCTGCTACCTACCAGAAAGGATTATAACTACGTTCGGGATTTCCTGAACAACACAAAGATTGAATACTACAGCCATGACGATCCAGGTAAACGCCCCACGAAACAGGTCCTCCGTGGCCTGTATGACATGGATGTGAGTGTGCTGAAAGAAGAGCTCAAAACTCTTAAGTTGAACGTGGTCGAAGTCTTCAAGATGACGAGACACAACAAGGACATCAAGTATCGTGATCAACTGTACCTGGTTCATTTTGAGAAAGGATCGACAATGCCGTGTGAGCTGAAAGCAGTTCGGGCAATTTTCAACATCATCGTGACTTGGGAACGTTATCGTCCAGTGCACCGTGACGTGACGCAATGTTCGAACTGCTTGCAGTTTGGACATGGTGGAAGGAACTGTTTCATCAAGAGTCGTTGTGCAACCTGCGGAGGTGAGCACAAAACTCAAGCTTGCGAAACAATCAACGAGAACATCGAAGCGAAATGCTTCAATTGCGGCGGCGACCATTCTACCAAGAATCGTAGCTGCCCAAAACGAGCTGAGTTTGTAAAAATTCGGCAGCAAGCGACGACGAGGCACCAACCAAATCGTCGCAAAACACCACCAACTTTCACGGACGTGGATTTTCCTGCTTTGGCGTCACCTGGAGCGGGATCTGTTCGAGTGGTTCCAAATCTTCAGCCATTGCCGTTGAATCAGCGGCAAAAAGTTGCAGAGAATACAACACCTCCAGGCTTCAGTCAGCAACCGAGGGAAAACCAACCAGCATCAACAGGTGAAGGCAGTAGTGACCTGTTCTCACCACAAGAACTTTTGAACATTTTCATCGAGATGACAACAACACTACGTGGTTGCAAACTCGTTAGGAACAAGTAAGAACGCTTGGAGGATTTATCTTAAAATACAGTTCGTAGTATATTCGTTCTCGTGATTTTGAATATTTCAATGAATTTATTTTTTAGTTTTAAGTTAGGATTAGTTGTTAAAGTGATTTTTTCTTTTTTTACCCAAATGTATTTGATTCAATGCAATAATGTAAAACAATTTGAAGTAAATAAAATAAATGTGAACAGTTAATAATAAAACAAAAATTCAACAAAGATGAAGAGCATTAGGCCATACCACTTAGCATGTAAATGAAATGTAATTATTATAAGAAAGTTCAATAAAGACATATTTAATTTCAAATTTCAATCACATTTTCGTAAAGAACCGCGATTCCGTGGGGTGGGTGAGAAAGAATTATCCCCCGAACAAGAGTAACAGCAAAAATGCCAACGTTCCTTTTCTTTCGTGTCATTGCACACACTGCTCGTTGTCACTGGATGAATATATCACACCAAACAGGATGGTCCATTTCGCACCAGCATGTTTGTGTGTGTGTGTGCACTTGTGTGTATGTATGTGTAATTCCAGGCTAAAAGGTGAAAGAAAGGGATTTTCTCCAGATTTCCAGCTTTTGTATCTCACAACCGCTGCAGTGGGCTGCGAGACCACCCCGATAGATATGGAGCGATAGATAGGGTGCGGTATCAAAGGACACGTGTATTCCGGTGGTCTACGGCTCTTATATCCGGGGTCATTCGCCAGAATAAGCACACTGAACCGGACAGTGGTGTATCGGGTTGCTGTTTTAAGACATTACGTAAAAATGTTTCTTCTTCAAAACATTGAAGAAGCAAAAGCAAAATATTAAAAACCACTTCTACCATCTTAAATTTCAAAAGTTTTATTCCAATGATTCACCACTGTCCCTACGTGAGCATAATACTCTCTGGGGTGTGGTTTGCCGCAAGAACAACTAAATGTTCCCACCCGGAGTACCCTAAGGTTCATGAACCGCTATATCAGCAGAAGAATGCACTCGACACAGAACTCGTTGTTTGAGACAGTCAGCGTATAGTGTGGGGACTCCAGAATGCCAGAATCAAAACCCACCACCCCACAACCATCAGAAGGATAGCACTTCATCATTGATCACTCGTTTTGCTCGCTTATTTTTCATCCCCTACAGAATCAGAACCAAGCTTCAGTTTGCAGTCTGAACCGGCTTCAATGTACTTTACTGGTGGTGGTGGAGGAGGGATCTGCTGAATCGGTGGATCATAAAGAGTACCGTCGGTGGAGGTTTCCCGCAAATCGTGATTCGCTATTTTTAAATTAATACTTTTTTTCGATTCGGTTTCCCATACAAGCCTCCATACAATTTTGCGGGATGAACATTTATGCTTTAATTTTTGAAAATTTAAACATTTTTCGTTATTGAAATACTAAACGAAGGAAGCCACTTAGAAATATTTTGTTAGCCTTTTTTGAGCTTTTCATCATTCCTACAAATTTGTCTTTGAGACTTTGAAAATCGGACAGTAAGTTTGTGAGATAAATCCTCAAAAATAATTCGAATCGACGCAAATGTGATTTTCTAATTCGTAATTTTAAACAAGCGATATTTTGAAAACTATTGGTTCAATTTTCAATGTTAAAAAAATCAAATCAAATTTTCTGATCTTTTTTTTTAAAAAAAGGGTTATTCTATACTTTTTCCTTAAATTAAAAAAAATTGAAAATTATCTAGTTTTAGTCCTTTTTGACATTTTTTGGTTTAAAATTTTTGAAATAATTTTTATTGAAAAGAACAGATTATTTTTGCTTTGAGCATCGTTACCAAGAAACCGTCAGTTTTAAATCACAGGCTTATTGAGTGATACATAGAACACTGATTTTCATCGATTCGAACTCTTTGTAAGGCTTTATCTCAGAAACTAATTGTCCAACTTTCAAAGTCTCAGAGAGCTCATAACAAAACTGTGAGTGCTTTGCCTTCAAGAAGTATCGTGAAACGGGGTTACCTTGATAGGTTTGAAATTTTTCCGCAAAATGAAGAGTACAAATTAAATACGTACGGAATGGTATAGAATCATACTGACTGTGGTAGAGAAGTGCTCAAAGTATCTAAAGAAGAACTTTCCATAAAATTTTGAAAATTTTGAAAAGTTAGTTATCTAGAATCAAGAAAATGTTGTTTTATAGCATTATTTTAATCTTCTCAAAGTGTCATGATTTTCTCCATGAACATGATTTTGAATCGGAAATCGGATTGCATTTTCGGATTCTTCTGACAATTTTCCACTATTGAAAGGTCAGAGCTAAAAATGTCAGGGGTCATGACGCGAAAATCGGCGACGCATACACGAATTTTTCAGATCCATTCACTGAACCGCAAAACCGTGACATAAACAAACCCGACTCAGTCGTGAGTGCCCTAGCTCACTGATCAGCTGCAATGCGAGGCATTAGTCGACCAACGCTCATTCGACGTTGCACGCACACACATAAAGAAACAAGTTTTTACACAAAAAATTGGTATTTATGCGTTGAAATGTAATTTTGAATATAAGTTATGGTTGTTTTAAGTGTTTTGCACAGTCTAGAACCATTCAATATAGTCAAAATAGTGATTAGAGAGCATTTTACGAGTCAGTCATACGACATGAATTGAGTGAGTGTAGCTCATTTTTTCACGTCTTTCATTCTCCAGCAGCCGACCGGCACGAGTCAGGCGGAAGTGGTAGAACGGGCACAGTAGGCTTACATTCACATGCTAGCAGTGAACTGACATTTTGGTTTGCTTCATGTGTACGCTGGGTTGGAAACATTTTGCAGGCCTGGTAATAATACATCACGTGTTTTTGAAACATAATTCAATAAAAACTCCAAATTAATAGGCATTTACAAATTTCATATAAAATGTGAAAACTGTTTATTCGTGTTTCGAATTCAGTTATGAATATGAATTATAATTTTATTAACAAAACTAGTTTTATCGAATTTCAGGTAAAATTCTGAGTTTTTAACAATTTTACCAAAAATTAACGTGTATATTGTTAAAAACCTTATAAACTTATCAAACTAAATATTAACATTGATTTTTTTTTCTTAAAACTATATCAGCAACCTTAATGATGGTACATTTGACGTTAAAATAATGTTTGAACCCCTTAAATCTGAGTTTACCAAAAAAGGGTTGGATTGCACTCCGGAATTTAAACCAAGATTTTTTAACGTAACTATTTTTTAAACGTTAGGCCGTTGCAAATATTTTTTGAAGTGGCTCTGACCAAAGTCGAGGGAAGGGCAAAAATTAAAAAAATATATTAAAATTTAAATTAAACCTCTACTGCCTCAATTTTTTTTTCGAAAATATTTATTTTTCCCGTGTTCAAGAGGTCATTTTGAGCAACTTTTGTTTTACGAAAATCCTTACTTCTCTTGTTATATGTTTTTCTTGTTTTATTTTTAAGTATTTTAATTAGCATTTATCTAGTTAAGTTTATGATTGTTGGTAGTATTTGGCCTATTCTATCACCTAGTTTAATTGCATTGTGCCTATCCATTTTTTTTTACGTTTTTACAGTCCTTTTTCTATTTTTTGCATGTTTTTCACATTTTCTGCTAAAGAATGGCACCATCATCATATATATTGAAAAAAATGCGTAGATGCATAGTCTGGGACACTACAAAAAATACTGCATACTTCAAAGTCACATAAAACAAGTAAAACCTCCAACCCTGAAATTTTCTAAAATTTTAAGAGTTCTTGTTTCCAATGCTTTTTAAAGATCAAAAATCGGTTGGAAAATTGATTTTTGGCGGTTTTAATATCGAAGCCCGTCAAAAGGCGGGGTAAGGTTGTAGAGGGTTAAAACCCTAGGTTTCAACATTTGAATGAAAAAAGTGTTTTAAAATGCATTTTACACGCGTCCAGTTGCTTTCCAATCATCAGTTTTCAAAGTATCGATGTATTGACTGGTTTTCGGATGATTAAACTTTGATTTTTATTTAAATTGTGAAGTTTTTTTAAAAAATATTTTTTTGCCCCCTGATAATTTAAGGGGGGGCACACAAACTTTGAAAAATATTTGCAACGGCCTTATTGAAAAAACTTTTTTTCAAAAATAGTGCATGAACTTTGTGTGGGGTATCCCAGCACATGTTTTAAAAATAATAATCTTGAGAAAAACCTTGCCCGTTGGAAAATATACCAAAAAATAAATTTAAAGCCTATTAATGTCACCCTGGTTTACGGTACCGTCAGTGAGGGTGACTATGGGTCAAAAAACGAAACACCTCTCGAAATTTCTTAATAACAAAAACAATTTAAATAACATCGAAAATCTTTTAACGTAGATTTGTTCTTAGATAGTTTACTAACATTTTCCCAAAATATGGTCGATTTTGATGAACACTACCTTAAATGCCAATTGTTTGAAAATTGACCCAATCTCACCCCTTAGAGGGGGTGACATTGGGTCAAATGAAACTAAAATGATGCTGAAATACAAAGATATGGTAAAAACAAGTCATCCAACAGCGTTTCTTGTTCGAGGGAATCGTATTGACACGCTACAATGTTTGAAGTGGAGATTTTCAAACACTTGGGTAGTTTTCGAGCAATTCTAACAAAAATATTAGAAAAATGATTTTTCGAGAGGTCATTTTTGGCCAAAAACGTACCCCAACTTTAGACATCTGCCAAAATAACAGGATATGTTCTAGGAACGAATTTTTTTCAGCGAAGTAATCTTAAGATATCCCCTACACAACCCTTTTAACAGAATTCAGTTTCATTGAAAAGAATCTGAGAAATGGTAAAATCCGTAAAAAATCACTTTGACCCAATCTCACCCCCCAGACCCAATGTCACCCCCACTGACGGTATTTAAAAAAAAACTCAAAAAAAAACGAATAGAATTCGTGCCCATTACATAGAAACGTATATTTTACCAAAAATCGTAAAGTACTTTTCAATTACAAATACGATTCGGTTTAAAAAGAGTATTTTTGAAGAAAAAATAATTCTTTCGACGTTTCCAAAAAAACATAATTTAAAAAAAAACATATCTATGGAAACAGCTACCATCAAGCCACCATCATACCGTATGGCGCAAAAGATATCTTTTTTAGCCTTCAAAAACATATCAAAAATTTCGAAATACAAAAAAAATAGTTTTTTTGAAATCAACTTTTATTGACAAAAAATTTACAAAATTGTTTTTTTTTTCGTGTACATATTTCTTGGAGAGTCCTAATCAAGGTTGATTCTGGAAGGTCTGGAAGATTGATCCAGGACCTAGTTTAATTGAAATTGCGAAAGTTTTGACGTCAAAAAAATGAAGTTTTTATCGAAACAAATTACATTTTGTCCCTGAATTTGTATGTCCATATATCAAAAACAGAGCAGAATACACTTTCAACCTAAAGTGCCTCAACTAGTTCGAAACATCTGGAGCTAAACCTGTCTGGTGGGCTCGACCGCCGAATCACCGTGAAAGCTCTTCTACACGTTCTGGGGCTGCTGCTTGCTTCATTGAATGAAGCAGATTCGAGAGTCTGAGCTGAATGTCAAGATGGCAAAAGGGTACCACGGGAAAAGAAGGAACCGGTGCTGGAAGGATTTTCCTCAACATGATACACTCCCGTTGTGTGTGTGCGTCTTCCTGGTACGAGAGTGCTCAATGCTCAAAAGAATCGATTTCGTAGGAATGCTTTTCTTTCTTTTCTTTTGCTAGCACACGTGAGTACTACTACCAAGTACCTTCTACTATAAAAGATTAGTGCTCTTATTCAATAACTGCAGTGGGAACGGAGCAACTTCATACGTGGAAGCAGGTCCTTTTTCCGGTGAGGTTTGTCCTTTTTTGTGTCGGATGAGCTCAAGATGAGATGAAATGAATTGGATTTCTTTTTAAAGCCAAGAAAATTTCACTGGGTTTCAAATTGATTCGAAGTTAAAGATACGTTGAAGGTATGTAATGTGACCACCCGAACCGAAATTTTAAACTGTAATATTACTAAACAAATTTGCAAAAAATAATATGTGATTCAACTGGTGATGCAAAGCTGTTCAATTGTCCATTCAAATGATCTGCAATAAGTCAGATAAAACCACCTTCAAGTGTCAATCTATTTTGAGAGGCAGTTCAATGCAATGAGAAGATAAACTGTGGCGCTTAATGTTATCATTTCTTCACTGCAGATAAGACCCGGAAGAATCTATTATGGATTTCGTTTTTTGGTGCTGAAGTGGTTATCAATTCATACAAAAAAAAACAACAAGTCTTATCCTATCAGCCCTTCTATTCATAGAGCTCTGTCTGAGTCGACTCATTGAGGGATATTATTTAGTATTCAACAGTACTTTAAAATATTCAGTCATGGCACTAAGGAGCTACGTTGGTAAGCATGAATTTCTTTGTGTACATAAATTCAACTGTAACACCAACGTCCTGAAATTGCAGTTCTTCCCATCTTCCTCGCCACCCTGTTGGGAGCATCCTCAAGTCACAACCTCCCCCAAAACGCCAACGATGCATCCGAGTGCATCGCTGCCAGATGTGACACGCTGGACGAGATCAACAAGCTGTGGTGCCACGAGGACCCAAGGTTCTTTTGCGTTTGCCGACCGCTGACCGAAACCAGCTGGGAGCTGCAGCCGATGCCATGTGCGCCGGAAACGCAGTTCAGTTTTGTCCACCAAAAGTGCGTTGCGCATCTGGAAGAACCGGATCGGGCCGCCTGCTACTACGCGGACACACCCGGAGACGGTAGCGGAAGTGGAAGTGGGGATGACGCGTTGTGGTCGATTCCGGCGGGTGGTGAAGTCATGTTTGGCGAAGAAGATCGGTTTGAGGGAGCGCTTGACGATCTGGTTGAGGATGATGTGATGGAGTTTCTGTTTCCGGGAAGGTTGCAGTGAGAGTGGAATAGAAAATTATTTAAAATGAAGAATGTTTGAGAAAAAGTTTCTTCACATTTTTTTCGGAATGCTATCCATTTTAACTCAACATCAGGCAAAAAAAACATCACTGGCGTTTTATTCAAATCATAATTGGCAGTAGAGCAATTTTCTGAGATTTTGGTCATTTGATTTTTTTTGTATTTTTTAATCCAGCTGAAACTTTTTTGGTGCCTTCGGTATGCCCAAAGAAACCATTTTGCATCATTAGTTGGTCCATTAGGGTGTAATATCAAAATCGATTTTCCAGCACAGCACTTTTTTAGTTCCTTTTGGGGTCCTAAACAACACCCCAAAGTTTGGGACCGATTGGTTTAGTCCTCACTTTGCGCAATGCAATTCAATTTTCCATATAAATTTGTATGGGGAAAACCATTTTTTTTTATTTTGATATTTAACAATTCGACGTTTCATGCTATATCAAAACCGGACTCATATTTGGATGCCCTGGAAGGTGCTCTACAACTTTGCCGAAGAGAGTATGGTGCTAACTTGCTCCTGAAAGAAGTTATAGCGTCCTCAAAACTCGTCTAAAACGTGATTTTCGAGCAAAAAAACACGTTTTAGACGAGTTTTGAACACGCTGTATCTTTTTTTAGGGGCAAGCTAGCACCATACTCTCTTCGGGAAAGTTGTAGAGCACATTCCAGAGCATCCGAATATGAGTCCGGTTTTGATATAGCATGAAACGTGGATTTGATAAATATCAAAATCCAAAAAAATGGTTTTCCCCATACAAATTTATATGGAAAATTGAATCGCTTTGCGCAAAGTGAGGACTAAACCAATCGGTCCCAAACTTTGGGGAGTTGTTGAGGATCCCAAAAGGAACTGAAAAAGTGCTGTGCTCACTAAATTTGGACAACTTTAATTTTTTCCATACAACAATATTACACCCTATTGGTCCATATAATTGTCCATACAAATTTGGCAGCTGTCCATACAAAAATAATGTTTGAAAATTTAAAAATCTGTATCTTTTGAAGGAATTGTTTGATCGATTGGTGTCTTTGGCAAAGTTGTAGGTGTAGATAAGGACAACACAGAAATAAAAATGATACACGTTAAAAATAATTTTGGTAATTACTTATGTCACATTTTGTCACTAGAATTTGATTTGCAAAAACACTATTTTTTCTAATATGCTTTAGGGGACATAAAATGCCAACTTTTCAGAAATTTCAAGAATGGGTAAAAAATCTTTGACCAAGTTGTGAATTTTTGATTCAATACTGATTTTTTCAAAAAATCGAAATATTAGTCGCAAAATCATTTCAACTAAATTTTTCGATGGAAAATCGAATTTACTATCAAAAAGTACTTTTGTGAAATTAGAATAAATCGTACCGTTTTCAAGTTATAGCCATTTTAGGCAACTTTTTTGAAAATAGTCGCAGTTATTCATTTTTTTTAAATTAGTGCCCATGTTTGCCCACTTTTGAAAAAAAAAACTATTTTTGAAAAGCTGGGAAAATTCTATATTTTGCTTTTTGGACCTTGTTGATACGGCCCTTAGTTGTTGAGATATTGCCATGCAAAGATTTTAAAACAGGATAATTGATGTTTTCTAAGCTCACCCAAGCAACCAACTATTTTCCAATGTCAATATCTTAGCAACTAATGGTCCGATTTTAAATGTTAAAATATGAAACATTCGTAACATTTTCGACCTTTTCAGAAACAATATTTTCAAGTTTAAATAAACCAAGACTAACATTTCAAAAGGGCCAAACGTTCAATATTAAGGCAATTATATTGATAATAATATATTAGCCAATATTATAATGATCAAATATTTGAAAAAAGTGTTTCTAAAAAGTAACTTTTATTGAATTTAAAATTACGAGGCTAAAAATGCCGTTAATACCAGAAAAATATCCAACACTTCTTTACATCAGATTGGATTCTGAAGACAACCTACAATTCTTTTGCAAGGGTGTACCCTATTTGGCATAATGGACATTTGGCATAACGGGTTTTCAAGATGGACGTTTGGCATAATAGACGTTTGGCATAATTGGTTCAAGACATCAGGGAAGTTTGGCATAATGGACATTTGGCATAATGGACGTTTGGCATAATTATTACCAGCTTGTTTTTATGGTTAAGTATTTGTCATTTTCACGAACGAAAATGTATATTTTTTACCTTTTTTATATTACTTTAAGAGATTATCATTTTTTTCTATAAAAAATTAGGTATCTCTATATTTTTTCCCCAATAGTCAATTCTTTCCTTTTTGAATAATTCACAATAAATCTTTTCAATGAAATTTTGATATTTTTATTAAATAATTATTATAAAGAAGAAAATATCTCTTGTTAGCTTAATATTTTTCCCCTTTCAATATAATTAGCAGTAATTTTTTAAATGAAATTTTCCCTTTTATATGAAATTCATGATGAGAAAAACCTCTTCAAATTTTCGACAATTGAGCTTTTATAATGCAATTTTCCCCTCTTTTCAAAATTTTACTTGAAGAAGGAAATCTCTAAATAAATTCACATTTTTCCCTTCTTTTTCGAATTTAATCTAAAGAAACCCCAGAACTGGCAGCACTCATCCGACACGAGACTAGCGGAAAGATTCACAGACACAGAGAACACAGTTCTAGATGACCGAGAGAATTATGCCCTCGAGTCCATTTTCAAGAAAAAGTTCATCCTTCAAAACAAAAAGTGTTCTCTACGGGAACTGAACCAGAGACCTTTAATAGACTAACTCAATGACTAAACTGCCTTGGCCACAGCAGCTTGGTGACACAAGAGTAGTCAGATTTCGATGTATGACTCTTGTTGCAGATTTACTGTTTCAATTAATTAATTAAATTAATTGTTTTGCAGGTGTGAGTTTGTACCATTATTCTATCGAGTTTAGCATTGAGCTCTCTATAAATTTTGATGGAATTATACTCTCGATCCTGTATTTTGGGTGAATGGATGTCGATGTTGCTTTTCTTTGAATATTTTGCAATTAAGTTTTTTTATTCAATTTTCAATAGATGTTGTCTTTAAACATTTATATAATTTCTGCACATTTTTTCTCTGTTGGTTTAATTTTTGCAATAAAGTTGTTTATGGAATTTTCCCTTCTTTTATTTATTCAATACTAATCTTAAAGAAGGGACAACTGCCCAAAAAAATAAATGCTGATTAAATGTTATTTTTAAGAGAGGTAGGTGAAAAACATAAAAAATATTGCGATAGTCAAACATTTAAAGAGTGTCAAAATGTGAATCTTCAAATTTACTTTTCCTTCCATAAGTTGAATTTTATATAAATAAATATAAATGTTATAAAAAATTTCATAATCGAAGTTAATTGTCAAATCTTCGAAAAGTATTGTTTTTAGAGATTTTCCCTTCTAAAAGTTGAATTTAAAATAAAAGAAAGGAAAATTTCATAACTCATTTGTCAAATATTTAAAGAAAGAAAAAATGTACATCCCTTATTTAGGATGAATATTAAAGAAGAAAAAATTGCATAAAAACAATGATTGCAAAATTTTGGAAAAAAAACAAGCTGCGAATTTTTTGAGAGATTTTACCTTATTTTAGCTTTAAAATAAAAGAAGAGCAAATTGCTTTAAAAAATTTAAATGCATTTCGTTAAAGAAGAGCAAAATGTACATACATTCTTTAGGTTGAATTTGAAAAAGGAGGGAAAAGGGTAAACAGTATAAAATCTTTATTGCTATATTTCAAAGACTGGCAAAACTTACATCACTTTGTTAGGTTGAATTTAAAATAAAAGAATGAATAATTGAATACAAAAAATTAGCTGCAAAATATTTCAAAAGAAGACAAATCTCAATATTATATATTTATGAAAAATTGCATTTTCAAGCTTTATTAAGAAAAAAAAAGGAAAAAATACATCTATTGGGAGAAAATGACAAAGATACTAGATTTCTTGAAAAACAAAAATCATTTTTAAAGTAAAGTTATCTGTTATCTGAAAAAAGGAAAAAAAAAACTATAAATTATTATTCTTTACAAAAAATAAATACTAATTGAACAAAAAAAAAGCTAGCAAAAATTATGCCAAACGTCCATTATGCCAAACGTCCTTGATGGGTTTTGAACGAATTATGCCAAACGTCCATTATGCCAAATGTCCATTATGCCAAACGTTCCTGATGTCTTGGACCAATTATGCCAAACGTCCATTATGCCAAACGTCCATCTTGAAAACCCGTTATGCCAAATGTCCATTATGCCAAATGGGGTACACCCCTTTTGCAAAATTTCAAATTCAAGTTTGAATTAAAACAACAAATCTGGGCCAAATTTGAGATCCATTAATCCGTACCTTACTTACGGGCTGCATAAAAAAATCCTTAAAAATGGAAGATTTTTTATCTTTTTCTGTTACAAAATAGAAGTTTATGCAACAAGTTGCAAAAAGAGGATTTTTTCAGCACGAGTCGTACATTTATCCAACGAGGTTCACCGAGTTGGATAAATACGAAGAGTGCTGAAAAAATCAAGTTTTGCAACGAGTTCCATACAACATTTTTTGCAATTCCAAAAAACACACACTGAGTGAAATTTTATGACAAATTTTCATGTTTTTTGTCAATAAATCGTTTAAATAAAAAAAATGTTGAAAAGTGTTACTTTTTGAAACAAGTAATGAAAAGTGTTTCTATTCGATTCTGTTAATTTTGGCACAGAAAAGTAGGCTATTTCGTCGTTCAAGAATGACAGGAAAAGTAAGTAATTTCACGACGGAATTGCAAAAAAGAATTTTAACTGGGATCAATACTTTCTATCAGTTTGAAATAGTTTTTCATTGAAAAATTATAATCAGTGTTGTTCTGGTACTCAAATCGCAATTAAAAAAATTAAACATATAATATGCCATAAAAAAACAAAAACTGATTGATCGGCAATTCGTCAAATAAACAATAATTTCTGTTTGGTCTAAAATCGAAGATTTTTTCCTCATTAATTTAAACACTTTTTTTTTCTTTCGCTATTATGAGCAATAAAAATGAAAGTGGAAAATTAAAAAAAAATTCTTCCCATTTGAGCCGGGCTCATTCTGAGAAAGGAAGAAAAGTCGATCCTGCTTCACATAAAAATACAATTATTTTTCAAAGTATAAGTACAAAATTAATTTGATTGTTTGGGAAAAATAGCAAACCAAATTTCAAGCTAAAATGAGATCAATCCAAATATGTTTGCAAAGCTAAAACATAATGTCATTAAAAAAAATCAGAAGCGTCTTATAATTTCACCTCTACCAAAACCGGAAATGGATTTAATTTTTATTTTTTTTATTTGGCTCAAACTTTGTGGAGCCTTCCCTATGACCAAAAGAAGCTCTTTTGTGTCATTGGTACAAGTTTCCATACAATTTTGGCTGCTGTCTATACAAAAATGGTACGTAAATATTCAAACAGCTGTAGCTTTCGAGTGAATTTTCTGATCAATTTGGTGTCTTCGGCAAAGTTGTAGGTATTGTTGAGGACTATTGAGAAAAAATAGATACATGAAAAAAAATCAGATGGGCGTAATATGCAATGTTTGGCCTTTTTAAAATGTTAATCTTGATTGGTTTTACTAAGAATGTTTTTTTAAGAGATCAGAAAATTTCGCGAATGTTTCATGTTTTAACATTGAAAATCGGACTGCAAATATTTCGCTAAAATCAAACTTTTGGTGGCTATTTCTTGAAAACAGAGCGTCAAATTTGTTTTGCACAAAATTTCGTTTTTTTTCAAAAATCACTATAATTTAAAAAAAATTAACTCGGCTGTAGATTTTTTGACCATGTTTCTCTATGTTTCAAAAGTTGTGGGTTTTGTCCTCTATCACATATACAAAATATCGAAAATAAAAAAATACGTATTTTAGGAAATTGAGTTTTTGTGAAAATAGGTGGTTAGAAAATCTGCAAACTTTTTTCCGAGTACCTATTTTTTTCTCAATAGTCCTCAACAATACCGACAACTTTGCCGAAGACAGAAAATTCACTCAGAAGTTATAGCTGTTTGAACATGTACGTACCATTTTTGTATAGACAGCAGCCAAAATTGTATGGAGACTTGTATTGGTGAAACAATGACCCAAAATAGCTTCTTTGGTCATATAGAAGGCCCACACAAAGTTTGAGCCAAATGAAAAAAAAAATAAATGGTGAATGGTGAGAATCTTCAATGTAAAATTTTCAAATTGATTAGATTATTTGTTTGCAAAATAAATTGGATTGAATTGATGTGGAAATCAAGCATGTTTTTAATTGGTAATGGAAGTATATTATAAGTTTTTTTAAATTGCAAAACAATTAATTATATTAATAAATCGAATGAATAATTTAAACAAATTAAACTCTCAATGTATTCATATTCTGCCATTTTCAGTCATTTTTATTTATATTTCACATGCGGCCCACGATTATAGCGCAAATTGCAAAAATGGCTCGCGAGGTTCAACTGGCTGAGGACCACTGCACTGCCGTTTTACGGCGATATGATGTATACGCCATTGAGGTGATTTTGCTCTAGACACGATTTTCTGTTTTTGTTCATTTTTTCAATTTAAAATGACTAATTTAAAGTCTGCTCTGTAGAAACTGTTAAATAGTACAATAAAAATGTGGCCCCTACAAAATTTCTTGTTTTTTCCTATTCTCTACGGTTTTAAACCACAACATCATTTGGCCGAAAAAATAGCAATAAAAATCACTACTTTTCCTTCCCAATGATGTATGTATACATTGCTCGATCAAGGCCTCCTATCACCCCCTTCCCCCCAACTGCGTTACGTAATAAAAGAATGCTCCCTTAATACCTTCCCCCCTCTTAAAGTATCCACGTGGACAATGCATTAAGGGATCCGCTCAGCTATCAAAATATTTGGCACAAAAAATATAGCCTGCCTTGATCGAGCAATGTAAACACATTTTTTGCAAGAACAATTGTCCGCAAGGGAGGTGGGTGGTTCTAGAATTTTCAAAAAAGTGTCTACGTGGATATGGATAAGGTGTCATCCATTAAGTACGTAACATTAAAATTAGCCAAAATTTACTCCACCCCCTTTTGTCACGATTTCCCTATGCTTTTAACACGCAATGTCCCGCTTGCTCTCCTCATCCGTCAGAACGTGACGTACTTTATGAATGACGCCTAATGGACGTCCCCTCAAAAATTAAATCGAAATAATGTAATAAAATATTGCCCAGTCTTGATTTGGTCCCAAAAATCTCAAATCAACATTCAAACAGTATTGAATTTGACTGATATCAATTTTCAATGTATACATACATCATGATGAGTAAAATTGGCGTATACATCATTGTTTGTTTGCTTAATAAAATGGGCCCCAGAGCAGTTTTTTGAAAAATTCTTTCGTCAGGAGGTTGCTTTTAACATTCTTTATCAGACTGAACAATAATATTGAAAACGTTCAAAATGGCGTATACATCATACCGCCGTAAAACGGCAGTGCAGTAGATAAACAAAGAATTTTTGTTTCAGAAAAGGCTGTTGCTAAGATTTTCCAATTTTTTTTTTTTTTTGAAAATTATAATTAATATTTTTTGTTGGTTTGTGAAGCACTAAGAACATGTTGAAATATTTTGCTTAGTTTTTGTGGTATATTTTCTCAAAATATTTATTATTTACCAAATTGCTGCAAAATTTCAAACTGTTTTTTTTTTACATTAAACAATCAGGCAGGTCGTTGGCTTTGGCGTCGAAAAAAACGTTAGTTGTTCATCGCCTGTCTGTGTGGATCAACTACTTGTTTACCGCTTTAATTTTTGTCGTTTTTACCTGTAAAC
Source organism: Culex pipiens pallens (assembly GCF_016801865.2). NCBI lineage: Eukaryota > Metazoa > Arthropoda > Insecta > Diptera > Culicidae > Culex > Culex pipiens. The sequence goes on along the minus strand of NC_068939.1, from coordinate 87,681,075 downwards.
ACTTTGTAAGCCTTACCCGATCGCGCTCCGTTGTCGACTAATAGTCCAGTGCAGTGATAGCTAGTAAAGTTTTTATCGAACGCCGTGATTTCGGTAACTTTTCCGCGTAAATAATATTACATTCCGCGGCACCACCGTTTTTATAAACACCACGCCGCGAGAGTCAACCACGCATCGCGACACTTCACTGTGCCACCGTAGCTGCATTCGCGCCCGACGACTACACGAGCACCAGCGTATTTCTGCAATACTACTGTAGCACTCACGATCGCGTTTGGCTCGGCTCGATTCTCTGTGAACTCGGCACGGGTTTTCACCAACTATTTTTCTTCTGTAAATTTAAAAAAAAATCGTCGGCATGTCTGGTGTGGAGGCACAACTTGCTGACACGTCGAAGAACGTCATCATTTGTCACTCCTGCGCTAATGATTTGGTCGGTGAATATGTCTCCTGTCAAGGATTCTGCAACGCGGTTTTCCACCCTCAATGCTGCGGCATTCCGTCCGAGTCGATGAAGGACGTCATATCGCACCGTCAAATCTTTTGGCTGTGTAAATCTTGCTCCAATCTCATGCTTGATTTGCGGCATCGTCGATCCGTCCAGTGCGCGTTTGAGGCCGGACAGGAACTATCCTTGAGCCATCACAACCGGATTGTTGAGCAACTCAAGACCGAGATTGTGACGGAGCTGAGAGCCGAATTGAGCTCGAACTTCGCCAAGTTCATTTCGTCGAACTCGCTAACTCCGAGGTCAGCAGGCCGCGGTGTGGGCGGTTCGGTTATTCCCGGAAATCGTCGACTCTTCGATATCAACCCGAGACCTGTCCCCGGAAAGGCTACCGACGCGCCTCCAGAAGTTACCAGCGATACGTGTCCTCCACCCGGCGAGTTTGCCGCCGCAAACGAAGGCCCTCGTTTCTGGCTGTACCTCTCTCGGGTTTCCCGGAGAGTAACTGAGGATCAAATAGTCAAACTAGCCATCGACCGTCTTCGTACAACCGACATCCTTGCGACTCGCCTAGTTGCCAAGGGTCGTGACGTAAGCAAAATGAAATTTATTTCATTTAAAGTGGGGATGCACGTGAGCCTTAAAGCTAAAGCCCTTTCTCAATCGACGTGGCCTGAAGGTTTGGTGGTTCGCGAGTTTGAGGATCGTTCCAGCGAAAATTTTTGGGAACCAGCGGACGGAGTGAACCCATCCCAAAGTCTCCAGTCTGCGCCTACTACGCTGCCGCTGACCACACTACCGTTACCAAATCCTACGTCGCCGTTCAAAACACCGCAACCAAACCCACCGCTGCAGACCACAACGCCGCAACCAAACCCTACGCTGCCGCCGAACTCGACGCCGATGAGTACGGAGCCCGTTTCTCCAATGAGCACCTCGTCGTTGCAAGCCAATACCCATTCCGACTAACGTCCAACATTCAACTGCCACCTGCCCCCATCACATCGCATAGCAATACCATGATTAAGTCACGCGTCGTCTCAAGCCGCCTGGAACCGGAACGCCTGAGCCGCAGTATCATGGAAGCCCCTTATCCCCTCGTCACAGTCGAGCCGTCACCTGGTTGCCATCGCCCGCCACGTTCCTGCAAAAGTCGTTCTGGTCCTGTGATCGGGGTCGGAGACGGGGTCTTCCAAAACCCAACCTCAGGCAAGTACTTCCGTTGCCCAGAAATGCCCGCCGCTGAGTTTTTCTCGCCTTCCAGCGCTACCGCACCAACTGCCGAAGTCAACAACTTCCTGTTGCCCGCTCACGTGTCCGCGTCGTCCGTTTCGCAAACCGCCACCAGATTCCAGAACTCGCTACCGCTGGCTACCACTGGCTTTGGGAATCCAGCGCTACCAGCCGCAGAGTGCCTGGCGCTGCCCGTCGGCACCTTCCCGTACTCGATTCCGTCGATCGTCGCTGGATTCGGTAACCCTGCCCTACAAGCCGTCGGGTACCTTGCGCCGCAAGCCGTTACGTCCCCGCCGCCCGCTGTTTCAAGTTGCCCGGAACCGGAACGCCTGAGCCGCAGTATCATGGAAGCCCCTTATCCCCCCGTCACAGTCGAGCCGTCACCTGGTTGCCATCGCCCGCCTCGTTCCTGCAAAAGTCGTTCTGGTCCTGTGATCGGGGTCGGAGACGGGGTCTTCCAAAACCCAACCTCAGGCAAGTACTTCCGTTGCCCAGAAATGCCCGCCGCTGAGTTTTTCTCACCTTCCAGCGCTACCGCACCAACTGCCGAAGTCAACAGCTTCCTGTTGCCCGCTCACGTGTCCGCGTCGCCCGTTTCGCAAACCGCCACCAGATTCCAGAACTCGCTACCGCTGGCTACCACTGGCTTTGGGAATCCAGCGCTACCAGCCGCAAAGTACCTGGCGCTGCGAGCCGTCGACACCTTTCCGTACTCGATTCCGTCGATCGTCGCTGGATTCGGTAACCCTGCCCTACAAGCCGTCGGGTACCTTGCGCCGCAAGCCGTTACGTCCCCGCCGCCCGCTGTTTCAAGTTACCCGGAACCGGAACGCCTGAGCCGCAGTATCATGGAAGCCCCTTATCCCCCCGTCACAGTCGAGCCGTCACCTGGTTGCCATCGCCCGCCACGTTCCTGCAAAAGTCGTTCTGGTCCTGTGATCGGGGTCGGAGACGGGGTCTTCCAAAACCCAACCTCAGGCAAGTACTTCCGTTGCCCAGAAATGCCCGCCGCTGAGTTTTTCTCACCTTCCAGCGCTACCGCACCAACTGCCGAAGTCAACAGCTTCCTGTTGCCCGCTCACGTGTCCGCGTCGCCCGTTTCGCAAACCGCCACCAGATTCCAGAACTCGCTACCGCTGGCTACCACTGGCTTTGGGAATCCAGCGCTACCAGCCGCAAAGTACCTGGCGCTGCGAGCCGTCGACACCTTTCCGTACTCGATTCCGTCGATCGTCGCTGGATTCGGTAACCCTGCCCTACAAGCCGTCGGGTACCTTGCGCCGCAAGCCGTTACGTCCCCGCCGCCCGCTGTTTCAAGTTGCCCGGAACCGGAACGCCTGAGCCGCAGTATCATGGAAGCCCCTTATCCCCCCGTCACAGTCGAGCCGTCACCTGGTTGCCATCGCCCGCCACGTTCCTGCAAAAGTCGTTCTGGTCCTGTGATCGGGGTCGGAGACGGGGTCTTCCAAAACCCAACCTCAGGCAAGTACTTCCGTCGCCCAGAAATGCCCGCCGCTGAGTTTTTCTCGCCTTCCAGCGCTACCGCACCAACAGCTGAAGTCAACAACTCCCTGTTGCCAGCTCACGTGTCGCTGGCCGCCCCTGGCTTTGGGAATATTTCGTCACCTGCCATGGAGTACGTCGCGCCACAAGCCGTCACCACTTCGCCGCCCGCCGTTTCAAGCCGCAATCCAAGTTCGATCGATTTCACCATTTACTATCAGAACGTCGGCGGTTTAAACACTACTGTCGAGGAATATTACACCGCCTCTTGCGGCGCTCCGTACGATATCATCGCCCTCACGGAAACATGGCTGAATAATAACACTCTTGCTTCTCAAGTTTTCGGTCCCTCCTATGAAGTCTTCTGGTGTCACCGCGGGCCGCAGAACAGCCTCAAATCCCATGGCGGAGGCGTTGCAATTGCGGTTCGTAAAGGTTTACACGCTTGTTCTATAGAAAATACTCAGTGGAAGAACGTGGAACAAGTCTGGATCGCCATCAAGCTAGAGGACCGTAAACTGTACCTTTGTACGATCTATATACCTCCCGATCGGACTCGGGATGCAACGTTGTTCGAGTCTCACCAGCTTTCTGTGTTGCATGTCCTGTCGCTCGCTGATCCGCAAGATGAGGTGGTAATCTTGGGGGATTTCAATCTTCCCGACCTGAAATGGCGCCATCTTAGGGATGGATTTATGGTGCCCGATCGCGAGCTTTCCTCGTTCTCGCTCACTGCTACGGGTTTACTGGACACTTACAGTACTGCACTGATGCGGCAAATAAATGGCTCCCCGAACGCTAGCGGAAACGTACTCGATCTCTGCTTCATTGCCGGACACGACACCGCCCCACGTTTCTCGGTTGCACCGGCCCCCCTGGTTAAGCATGTTCTACATCATCACCCTCTGCTTCTCGTGCTCACAGAAAAACAGGAAACCGTTTTTATTCCCACCCCCCTCTCTGTCCGCTACGATTTTCGTAAAGCCGACATCGACAGTGCGGTTGAACAGCTGTTGAGCATAGATTGGAACAGCATACTGGACAGCAGGGACGTCGACGCCGCAGTCCAGACCTTTTCCAACGTGTTCGGATACATCATCGATCGACATGTCCCAAAAAAGAACATTCCTACGGACATACGCATTCCGTGGATGACTCCCGAATTACGACGGCTGAAGACAGCAAAAAAATCGGTCCTCAAGCAATTCTCTAGGAATTATTCTCTTCCCCTCCGCGATTACTACCGTCGCCTGAATCGAACGTACAAATCCCTGAGCCGCCATTGCCTGACCAATCATCTACGCCAGACCGAACGTAAGCTGAAAAAGTATCCCAAAGGTTTTTGGAAACACATCAATGAGCAGCGGAAAGAGCAAGGACTTCCGTCCTCGATGTCATTTGAAGGAGAGCTCGCCTCGTCGCAGGAAGACATATGCCATCTGTTTGCGCTTAAGTTCTCTAGGGCGTTTGTTAATGAGGCCACTACTCCTTCCCAGGTTTCTGCGGCAGCTAACAACGTTCCGCTGAACGGACAGTCTCTTAACATCATATCCGTCGATGACTCTTGTCTCACCAGAGCCACTTCGAAGTTAAAATCATCCTGTTCAGCCGGTCCTGATGGCATTCCATCAATCATGCTAAAAAAATGCATCGCGGGTCTGATTTATCCTCTCCGACACCTGTTCAACCTGTCCTTGTCAAGCGGAATCTTCCCTGCGCTTTGGAAAATCGCCTACATGTTTCCGGTGCATAAGAAGGGCGACAAGAGGAACGTTGACAATTACCGTGGCATCTCGGCACTTTGTGCAACGTCGAAGTTGTTCGAGCTGGTAGTATTAGACCCGATATCGTCGCACTGCAAGAGTCTGATCGTCGATACTCAGCACGGATTTCTGCCTGGACGCTCAACGACCACTAACCTGCTGGATTTTACTTCTTACATCCTCGATGGCATGTCAAAGGGCCTTCAAACCGACGCCATCTACACCGATCTGTCCGCCGCCTTTGATAAACTGGATCATAACATCGCCGTCGCTAAGCTGGAGAGGATGGGGTTCAGTGGGAGCCTTCTGAGGTGGTTTAGCTCATATCTTACTGGTCGGTCCCTTTGCGTAAAAATTGGTGATCTGCTCTCGTTCTGGTTTCAAGCATGGTCGGGCATCGCCCAAGGAAGTCATCTTGGTCCGCTGGTTTTTTTGCTGTATTTTAACGATAGCAGTTTGGCTCTCCCCTCGCTGTGTCTGTCTTACGCCGATGATCTGAAGTTGTTCCTCCGTATCAACTCCATCGCTGATGCCCAACTTCTCCAAACTGCCTTGACTAGCTTCGCTACGTGGTGTCATACCAACAGAATGGTCCTGAACCCGAAGAAATGTTGCGTCATTTCTTTCTCTCGCAAGAAAAAGCCGATAACCTTCGACTATCGCTTGCAGAATGAAGTTGTCCCGAGGCAAAGTTGCGTGAAGGACCTCGGCGTCCTTCTAGATTCGGAAATGACATTTAAGCACCATGTCTCTTCGATTGTTGACAAGGCTTCAAGACAATTGGGTTTCATTTTCCGCACCACGAAGCGTTTTACCGACATATACTGCCTGAAAGCTCTGTTTTGTTCGCTCGTTCGTTCCACTCTGGAATACAGCTCCGCCGTTTGGAGCCCCTATTACCAGAACGGTGTGAAAAGGATCGAAGACGTGCAACGCAGGTTCATCCGGTTCGCTTTACGCCGCCTGCCCTGGAACGATCCTTTCCGTCTACCCAGCTATGAAAGTCGGTGTCGATTGATTCATCTCGACAATCTCGAAGTCCGTAGGAACGTCGCTCGAGCCCTTGTAGTTGCCGATTGTTTAGCCTCTAGGCTGGATTGCCCTGCTCTTTTGCAACGCATAAACCTTCACGTGCCAAGCCGACCCCTACGCGACTCTACCCTGATTCGTCTCCCGTTCCATCGCACCAATTACTGCATGTACGGCGCTTTCTCCGGTATTCTACGAGTCTTCAATCGTGTATCGTCCCATTTTGATTTTAGTTTGTCCCGTGACGCCCTGAAGCATAGGTTTTTCACTCATTTTAGAAGCTAGGTTCAATTTTATGTGTAGCGATTAATTAGTTTTAGATTTGTGTACACTAGATTAAGGAGATCATTGGGGCACAATGGAGCCTGTTGATCCTGACAATAAACAAACAAAAAAATCTGAATCAATTTAAGCATGCTTCGTCTTTCTACCGTTTCCCACGTTAACAGCCCCTGTCACTTTCAATTTCGATCCACTCCTGCCTATTTTCACTTTATTTACGATAAAATAAAAATGAAATCATGAATAAGCCATGACTCAACGTTCACGTGGCCCAAAAGGGAGGTAGGCTTGTGGGGGGCAGGGAGCGACTCATAATCATCACCACCAACGTTGATGGGAGTGCAAATTTATGCTGTGTTTTACGCCATTTCTCTCGCCCTTGTTTTCCACTCTCAACAATTAATAATCACTTTTATTTAATTAAATATTAATGCTGTTGTTTGGAAAATTTACGCCGGAGCAACGCCGGGGCCAAGCCGGGCATACTTGACACGTGAATTCAATCAACATCAGTGGGACCTCGGAAAAAAAAAGTTCCTGGGGAAAAAGGACACGTGGGCAAAAAGCGTTACGCTGGAACCGGTAAAGTTGGAACTTCGTTACTGTGCGTTTTAATTGGTTTGACGGTGATTCGAGCGGGGAGATTGTTTTTCCTCGATACGATTCGGCGAACGGAAATTTGCTAATAAACTTGATTTTAATCACATTGAGTTATAACATCGTGCAAATGATGATTGCAGGGAGGGTTAATTTTTCTTTTTTGTAACGCTATTAACGCTGATTCTTATTTGTTTTGTTTTTTTTTAATCATTCGAGTTTTCCTGGATTTTCTTTGTTGACTCAACTTGTTCATTTTAAGGTAGCTTTTAGGCTTGATATTAAAACCATAATTATTTTCCTTTGGTTGAAAGATCATTAGTTTTTTTAAATCAAACTTGATTTAAGATCAGAACATTGAACGAAGTCACGCCGACAACGTGCAAAGTTACCAAATTTGAAGCAAAACTACGGCCACGAAAATGACCGCCAACAGTTGCCCCTTGACCATTTAAAAGCACCATGTTGCTCCATTAAAGGTACAGCTGGCCAGTCAACCCAGCGAAGCAAAACGAGCCCGAAATGGGTGGGACGTGTTCCAACTTCAAAATGAAGTAATATTTTTCGGGCTGCTGATGCTGCCAGACGCCAGTCCGTGGCCCCAAACCAAAACTAAACCAAACATACCCAAATCTAATAATACATCATATTTCTTCCTTCTCTTTTGGTGGTCCAAGTCGTGCTTACTTCGTCCATGGCAGGGGAAGGATTGTCCTGGCACTGGTGACTTGGCACAGCGATAACTAACTGTAGAAAAATACCCCCTTAATCTTCAGCTTGAAAGTTTAGGTGTTTTTTTTTATAATACAAATGCTAACTTTTATAAAAATAAATATTTCATTAAATTTTCCCGATTATTTCCTGCTATCCTTCCCCATTTGTTTCATTATAAAGCACCAACTCTTTGCAGCGAAAAGCATTTTTTCCTTCCTGGACATCAACAGAGTCATAGCCGAAGACTCCAACTTGTTGGTCCAGCGCATCCACCATCATCATCCCCACCACAACTCTCTCTCTCGCTCGAAAAATGACAGCAATTTCGTGCTGTGGCATCATCGTGCTGTTCGAGGGCCAAATAAATCACTTCATCAGGACTGCGAAGAACGTCGTCGTCGTCGACCGGTGAAGGTTCCGGAAGGCCACGAGGACGAATTCATCTCACTGCCTTTCGCCGTAATTCCACTTCTGATGCATATTAATGCTCGGAATGCGTTGGCCTGGCAAGTAACGCGTTGATTGCCTTTGGACTGGACTGGAAGACGGACGGAGTTGGAGATGCTTCTCTGGCTTTCGATGGAAGGTGTGGAATGTGGTATACTTGAGGCACTCTACTTATGATTTATATTTATATTTCAAAGGAACCCCGTGACATGATTGTCGATGGTATTTGTTTATGATGGACACGTGGATTAAATTATAACTGATGACTGTAGACAGGATTCCTGGGATCCCCCAGTTGTGTTCAATGGTTTCCAAAAAAAAATCATTTTAAAACAAAAAAAATAATGGAAATGCTGTTTATAAAATATATATATACAGCAATTCCCCACGAAAACAGCATGGAAAAAAACAAAAGTGCTCGGATCGGGCTCAAAATTATTCTGGGGGTTCCCTGGCCAAAATAATTAGATCCGTATTTTTTTGTTTGGCCATTAGGGTGACCTACGCCGTGTTAGGGTGGTCTGAAAAATGGCCATTTTCGTCGATTTTCTCAAAAACCACTTTTTTCGAAAAATCATAACTCCTCGCCATTTCAACCGATTTCAATTGTCTTATACGCAAATGAAAGGTGATAAGTTGGCCTTTCAAAGAAAAATAATAAGAAGTTTCAAAAATCTAGCCTAACATATGAAAAGGGCGTATGAAACTTTAAAATGTCGTTTTGACAGTGTCTGGACCAAAGAGCCTATGTCTGGAAATAATTTTATCGGATTCTCCGGACATTTTTACTTAATATACTAAAAAATGGGAGGAGTTCATTAACAGGATTCCGAGATATGATTTTTTGAAAATAAAATCCGTGTTTTCTGACGCGCCGCGCGCAAAAACCGGAGAATGACGAAATTGGCAAAAAATCAACTTTTTTCACAAAAACTGCGATAACTTAAAAATTTCAGCGATGACCTATAGATGTCTGGGTACCAAAATTTTTGTAATTAAAAGACGCACCCAGACATGTATAGGTCATCGCTGAAATTTTTAAGTTATCGCAGTTTTTGTGAAAAAAGTTGATTTTTTGCCAATTTCGTCATTCTCCGGTTTTTGCGCGCGGCGCGTCAGAAAACACGGATTTTATTTTCAAAAAATCATATCTCGGAATCCTGTTAATCAACTTTAGTATGTTATGTAAAAATGTCCGGAGAATCCGATAAAAATATTTCCAGACATAGGCTCTTCGGTCCAGACACTGTCAAAACGACATTTTAAAGTTTCATACGGCCTTTTCATATGTTAGGCTAGATTTTTGAAACTTCTTATTATTTTTATTTGAAAGGGCATTTTATCACCTTTCATTTGCGTATAAGACAATTGAAATCGGTTAAAATGGCGAGGAGTTATGATTTTTCGAAAAAAGTGGTTTTTGCGAAAATCGACGAAAATGGCCATTTTTCAGACCACCCTAACACGGCGTAGGTCACCCTAATGGCCAAACAAAAAAATACGGGTCTAATTATTTCGGCCAGGGAACCCCCAGAAAAATTTTGAGCCCGATCCGAGCACTTTTGTTTTTTTTCCATACTGTTTTCGTGGGGATTGCTGTATTTTTTGTAACATTGCAGGGTTTATTTTAAGAATGAGACAAGATAATGCACAGTGGGAAACATAAAACTGTTTGGTACGGCATGTCCACGCATCCTTCCTCCCCTGTAGATTCTTTGAAATGTGAACCGTTCACAGAATCCTCACTGTGGTTAATGCAACGCAGTAGGCCTGGCCACTTTAATGAGTGTTATAAAGGTCGGGGATGCTCGAAAAATGCACTACAAACTTCAATATTGACAAAAAAAAAAAGAACTTAGTGCTCAATGCAACCATCCATTCCTCGAGGATGCTTTCCTCGGATCTGATTGGATTGGATTGGATTGGATTGGATTGGATTGGATTGGATTGGATTGGATTGGATTGGATTGGATTGGATTGGATTGGATTGGATTGGATTGGATTGGATTGGATTGGATTGGATTGGATTGGATTGGATTGGATTGGATTGGATTGGATTGGATTGGATTGGATTGGATTGGATTGGATTGGATTGGATTGGATTGGATTGGATTGGATTGGATTGGATTGGATTGGATTGGATTGGATTGGATTGGATTTGATTGGATTGGATTGGATTGGATTGGATTGGATTGGATTGGATTGGATTGGATTGGATTGGATTGGATTGGATTGGATTGGATTGGATTGGATTGGATTGGATTGGATTGGATTGGATTGGATTGGATTGGATTGGATTGGATTGGATTTGATTGGATTGGATTGGATTGGATTGGATTGGATTGGATTGGATTGGATTGGATTGGATTGGATTGGATTGGATTGGATTGGATTGGATTGGATTGGATTGGATTGGATTGGATTGGATTGGATTGGATTGGATTGGATTGGATTGGATTGGATTGGATTGGATTGGATTGGATTGGATTGGATTGGATTGGATTGGATTGGATTGGATTGGATTGGATTGGATTGGATTGGATTGGATTGGATTGGATTGGATTGGATTGGATTGGATTGGATTGGATTGGATTGGATTGGATTGGATTGGATTGGATTGGATTGGATTGGATTGGAGACTCCATTTCGGTAATATTTTAATAGTTGATTGCCTATTAAATGACCAAATTATTTATTTTTTTTTCAATATTTTATCGTTTTTTAGCTACAGTCTTGTATTTAAAATTCTAAATCACTTTAGAGAAGTTTATAGGTCATACACTAAAGCACTGGAATCGAACATCAAACGATTTGTTTTTTCGTGGTTCGATAATCTGAATTTAATTTTTTGCAAGGCCCTCGGATAATCAAGTCAGGAATCTATTTAAAAAAATATTATTTTTTTAAGATAACTCATTTTACGCAAGCAATTTAAAATTGCGCGAACTTTTTTTTATGCGGGTTTTTTCTACACGTGGACAAACATTCTCGTAACAAGAGGTTTGACTTTAACAATGTTGTTCTTTAAAAAATGATTTCGATTAAAACTCCTCTTATTCAAGCCATTATAATCTTTTCAAGGGTCAATTTAATGCTAAAATTGCTGAACTTTCCAAAAAGATACTTTCAAAAGAACACAATTTAGTTTTATTAGCAAAAGATGACAGAAAAGGTAGCAAAATGTTAAATTTATGAAAACAAATATAGATACTGTGGAAACCTTGGATTTGAGTTTAGGGACCAAAATTATTTCTTAGGGTAAAGTTTCACAAACATCCAAGATAAGTTATGGCAAATGCACTGTGAGTTGGCAGAATAATCTTTTTCGTGTTTAATGTTCAAATTTTCATTTCATGTATTCATTCATTTTGATTTGACAATAGACAGAATTTTTCTGTTCACACTTCCTTCGAAAGGGTAAGTAAATATTGGTCCCGGCATAACGTAGAGGTTAGTTCAGGTGTATGAGTCGTCTCCAAGTGGAAAAGGTATAAAACCTGCTTCGGTAGAGTCACAGGTCGGCAGTTGGACTCACAATCCAAAGGTCGTCAGTTTAAATCCCGGGTTGGATGGGAACTAGTTGTGAAAACAGGTTTGCACTGAAAAAACCAATTCTCGAAATCGTGAATTAAATTCACGAATGCGAGAACCACGAAGGAATATATTCACGTTTATAGTGCAAATGCACCATACTCAAGAATAAATTCCTTCGTGATTCTCACATTCGTGAACTTAATTCACGATTACGAGAATTGTTTTTTTTCTGTGTGGATTGTCTGTCTCACCGCTGTTTCAAGTTATCGAACTCCAAGTTCCTATAAAGATCACCAAGTCCATGCTGTAGAGCACTGATTCCCAAACTTTTTTTTATGCCCAGGTCCCACTTCCCATACTATAATGGTTGAGAACAGTGGGGCCCACGGCCACTCAACCAACTTGTCAGGTCTCAATAGTGGGGCCCAGTACCCATTTTGGAAAACACTGCTGTAGAGCGAACAGTTTGAAGCTGTCTTTGTACAGGAAATTGTCGAAAATTAGGTTAAAATCGAGCAAAAAAAAGATTTTTTCTTTCACACCTTCCATCTATCGGGAACAACTTTCCACTCGATTCCCCGCATTGAATGCTAATTGAACCGCAGCAGGTTGAAAAAACCTTTTTGTTGACTGGCTGCCGCCTTTGGTTCAGCATTTCCACCCACAAAACCTCCCTCCCCACCTGCGCCGGGGGGTCGAGCTTTCATGGTTGAGTGACCAGCAGATTGAATGATGTTCACTTGCCTTCTTTGTTCTGCGCCAATGGGCCGATGGATGGATAACCGAAAACGATCGGTTTAATTAAAATTAATTTCTGCTCCAGGCTCTGTCCGATGATCCAGGTGAAAACCTCCGTTGTTTGGCACCAATCGAAGTGTGTAATTGGGTGACCTTTTCACTCGCTTTTGTTGAAACCAAAAAGACAAATTGGGGTTTGTTGCAGTTTCGTTTACACCTTTCCACTTGCCTAAAAGGTAGCAAGGAGAATTACAGTTTTTTTTAAATTAATTGTCAAAAAATCATTAGATGAAATAGAAAAGCTGCTCAAAGATCAAAGAATAATATTCACCTACGACCAAATTTAATGAGGTTCTTAAGAACAAAACCAACTGGATCGAAATAAGTTCTGTCATTTTACGAACTCCACCCTATACAAACATAATTTCCCGGCGGAAAATTAGTTGCTTTCGCCAAGGCGTAACCCTTTTAACTAAAGTCAACACAACTAAGTAATCGCATCCAACTAGCAGCGGCGCAAAAGTTAAACGATCTACTAAAACTCGTAACTTACCAGGCTGAGAATCTGAGAAGCGCCAACCTATTGCTTTCCCCAGGCACTAGCCCATAAACGTGACCCAAATACGCGATATTTTTCCCCCGATGTGGGTGAGAGTGGTCAAAGGTCACCAACCCCGTAACCCCTTCTGGAACAACCAAGCTGAAGTGGAGCATAAAACGGAGCATCATCCCCTCAGATATGATTGGATTTATTTTCGGGGCCCCTTTTTTGGGACCAAAATCAACATGGAAATATTGTTCTGGGAAAACAACGCAAGGAAAGCAGAACACTTTGTCCTGCTGAAGAATCGGGGGTTTAATTTTCCGACTCAGAAAGAACAACATTCATCTCGGTAATGTATCACTCGGGTCCTCCCGGTCCTGGTGGCTTCCCACCGTCGCCGTCTGTGTGGTGTGTGGGAGAACAGACTGCACAAACCACTCCCACGTGGGACAGGACACTATTCTAAACCAGCTTTCTCTTCTTTTGTTGGTAACACATATGCTTTAACTCGTGTGTCGAAATGATTGTTTTATCTTGTTTTATATTCAAAATGTTCGATAAACTTATCTTCTATACCAAACTATACCAAAGACAACTCCAGAATTTCAAGAAAATGTAAATGTTTGCAAAAGCCTCAGCATTTTTTATTTTGGCGTTTTGCAGCTGGATATTCCTGCCCAATACTGGAACACTAATCGTGAAATAGCTGACGAGATAAGTGTTAAGATAGCGTGAGAAGAAATAACCAGGGTTACCAACATTCTCGAAGAGAAGCTTAAAGTTAACATTTAGTCTTTTGTATATGTTTCCAGATTCTAAAAAGTTTAATTTTTTTGTTTTAAACTAACGTCTGATCAACACTTTAGAAAATTTGCTTCCTGACATTGCCAGATTTTTTCGAGACGACATTTGTCTGACCACGCCTTCCATCAGATGGGGAAGTAAATGTTGGCCCGGTTTAACCTTAGAGATTGGGTCGTTAGTTCAGTCCAGGTCGTCTCCCTGGGTCCTGTCTCGGTGCAGTCGCTGGTAGACAGTTGGACTCACAATCCAAAGGTCGTCGGTTCGAATCGCGGGGTGGAAGCTAAGGTGTAAAAAGATGTTTGCAATTGCCTCAACAATCAAGCCTTCGGACACCTAGTTTCGAGTAGGAATCTCGCTATCGAGAACGCCAAGGCTATCCTGTAGAGCAGCGATTCTCAGCCTTCTTCTAGCCTGGTTCCCCATACAAAAAATAAAACACTGCCGAATAAATACCCTCGTTGAGAATCGCTGCTGTAGAGCGAACAATTTATTTATATTTATTTGTTGAATATTAGCGCACAGTGGTTCAAGAGGCTGTTTTGGCGAACTTAATTGATCAGAGCTAAAAGTAAGCATTTTCGTGTCGAACCACGTGCTCAAAAACTTTGTTCAGTGTTGTCATGGCCTACTTTTGGTGAAATTGTTTCACAAAAACTCATCACAGCAGGCTATGGAATTTCTGACTTTTGACAGTTAAGAGATAGAACTTTTGCGTCTTTCAGAAAATTGTAGGGCAGAAAATTTCCACAAACTTTGACGAAGACTCCGAATCTATATCTTTGCGTTTAAAACCAGTTTTGAGACCTTTTTAACAAACCCCCACAAAAAAAAAACATTATTTTTGTCTGAAACTATGATAATTTTTTAGACGGTGTACAGAAAAGTTATCAGTAATATCAGAACGAACAACTTTTTCGCAGACACCAAAGTGATTGGATCTATATGTGATGAGTTATAGCAAGATTTTTGATAGTACAGTTAGTTTTCGAGCTCTTTATACAACGCCTCGGGCAATTTTGGGCAAAATCTCAACTGGAATTGGCTTCGAGTATCATTAGGGAGACAGGAAAATATAAAAATTTTGGAAGCTCACCCCCCTGGCTACGGGCTGCTTATATGGGTAATTCTCCGCCAACTCACACAGCAGTTGCCCCGACCCCTCTTCGATTTGCGTGAAACTTTGTCCTAAGGGGTAACTTTTGTCCCTGATCACGAATCCGAGGTCCGTTTTTTGATATCTCGTGACGGAGGGACGGTACGACCCCTTCCATTTTTGAACATGTGAAAAAAGAGGTGTTTTTCAATAATTTGCAGCCTGAAACGGTGATGAGATAGAAATTTGGTGTCTAAGGGACTTTTGTGTAAAATTAGACGCCCGATTTGATGGCGTACTCAGAATTCCGAATAAACGTATTCTTCATCGAAAAAAACACTAAAAAAGTTTTAAAAATTCTCCCATTTTCCGTTACTCGACTGTAAAAAAATTTGGAACATGTCATTTTATGAGAAATTTAATGTTCTTTTCGAATCTACATTGTCCCAGAAGGGTCATTTTTTCATTTAGAACAAAATTTTTCATTTTAAAATTTCGTGTTTTTTCTAACTTTGCAGGGTTATTTTTTAGAGTGTAACAATGTTCTACAAAGTTGTAGAGCAGACAATTACAAAAATTTTGATATACAGACATAAGGGGATTGCTTATAAACATCACGAGTTATCGCGATTTTACGAAAAAAAGTTTTGAAAAAGTTGGTCGTCATCGATCATGGCCATTCATGGTCACCCGCGACAGACACGGACGACGAAACAAAGAGAAACGCAAAAAGTAACTTTTTCAAAACTTTTTTTTCGTAAAATCGCGATAACTCGTGATGTTTATAAGCAAACCCCTTATGTCTATACATCAAAATTTTTGCAATTGTCTGCTCTACAACTTTGTACAACATTGTTACACTCTAAAAAATAATCCTGCAAAGTTACAAAAAACACGAAATTTTAAAATGAAAAATTTTGTTATAAATGAAAAAATGACCCTTCTGGATCAATGAGGATTCGAAAAGCACATCAAATTTTCCATAAAATGACATGTTCCAAAAATTTTTACAGTTGAGTAACGGAAAATGGGAGAATTTTTAAAACTTTTTTAGTGTTTTTTTCGATGAAAAATACGTTTTTTCGGAATTCTGAGTACGCCATCAAATCGGGCGTCTAATTTTACATAAAAGTCCCTTTGACACCAAATTTCTATCTCATCACCGTTTCAGGCTGCAAATTATTGAAAAACACCTCTTTTTTCGCATGTTCAAAAATGGAAGGGGTCGTACCGCCCCTCCGTCACGAGATATCAAAAAACGGACCTCGGATTCGTGATCAGGGACAAAAGTTACCCCTTAGGACAAAGTTTCACGCAAATCGAAGAGGGGTCGGGGCAACTTTTCCCGATTTCGTGTGAGTTGGTAGAGAATTACCCATATGCAAAAATAGCAAGCTGAGAAAAACGCATTTGATGTTTGCCCCTTACATAAGACTACGTGTTAAATTTTTACGGAAAAAAAAACTTGGATTTCCTCCTGATTTATAGAACAAAGTACTGGATGTTTAAAGAGCCCATGATTTTGAACCAAACTGCATCAATTTTTCAAAAATAATTAAATGTCCATTAGGCTTTTAAGTCATTTAAGCCATTTTTGCGTTTGATTCCCGAGCAGGGGTAAATAACACGGGAATACCAAATTTTGGTATTACTTGGGCAAATAACAGCGACCAAAATGTGCCCTTGGTTGCCCAGTAATATATGGTAAAATACCATGAAATCATACCAAAATCTTGTATGTGTAAGGGCACAACAATACCAAACCATGTAATTCCAAGGGTAAAATAATACCTCAAAATAAAACCATTTCAATACCAAGTTGAGGTCTTCTGGCTTTTTGAACATTGCTTGAATACCAAAACTTGGTATTGCCATGGCTTAATTTTTAGGTATTCCCGCGCCCTTGGAAAATCAAATTTTGGTATTTCTGTGGTCATTCACATACATGATTTTGGTATGATTTCATGGTATTTTACCATCTATTACTGGACAACCAAGAGCACATTATGGTCGCTGGTATTTGAACAAGTAATACCAAAATTTGGTATTTTCATACCATTTTTAGTGCAGCAGTTGCAGTTAGTGAAAAAACGGAAATTATTCATATGCAACAGCAAAAATCTACTCACCTGATGATTCCATGTTGTTATTAGTGATATTCTTCACCACACCGAATGCATTTGTCATTGATGAACGGCCTGTGCTTGAAGTTCTTGAAGCTTCTGAAAAATAACAAGATTGAAAAATAAGTATTATTAAAATGAAACTGAATTGAAATTCACCAAAATTCATTAATCTGCCGATTGACTCGTTTTTCAAAGTATTTCGTTATCCCGACTTAGAGATATTTCAACGTTTTTGAAAAAATATTAGTGGGTATATCACACTAATTTTTAAAATCATCTTTAACATTTTTGGGTTTCAAGTCATTTTAGCGCAAAATTAATCAACTCGTAAAATTTTTTTAACAAATTTCCCATAGTTTCAGAGAAAATTGATGAAACCTTTCAATATTCAAATAATACCAAAATGTGCCATCCTGACTTAGAAAATTTTCCACAATTTCATGTCATTTCTGTAGGGGGTATATCAAAAATGTTTAAAATCAAGTTTGAAATTTCCGGTTTTGAATGAAAGCATTCGCTTTGAGACATCATTTTAGCGCAAAATTGTCAAAATTGGTCATAATTTTCCCATAGTTGCAGAGGAATTTGATAAAATACTGTAATACCAAAAGAATACCAAAATGTGGTGTTTGATCATTGACAAATTCTGCAATTTTGCAATATTAAAACAATACCTTAAATTGGTATGATACCACATTTTGCTCTTGCATAATCCTTAAGACAAATTTTAAAGGGTCCAGGAATACCAAAATTTGGTATTGATACCAGAGAAAGGTATTATTACGCATTTCCCTTGTTATTTACCCATGCTCGGGTTTAGACATACAATGCGTATAGGCGTTTTTCAAAATGTTAATCTTTGTTCTAAAATTTTGATTTTTGTTATATTTAGTCCCCTGAAACAAATAAAAGAAGAAAATTAAAGAATGTTTTATTTTGAAAATTTATACTTCCGAAAAAACGTATTTTTCATCGAAAAAAACATTAAAAACCTTTTAAAAATTCTCCCATTTTCCGTTACTCGACCGTAAAAAAAAATTGAAACATGTCATTTTATGGGAAATTTAATGTACTTTTCGAATCTACATTGACCCAGAAGGGTCATTTTTTCATTTAGAACAAAATTTTTCATTTTAAAATTTCGTGTTTTTTCTTACTTTGCAGATATCACGAGATATCAAAAAACGGACCTCGGATTCGTGATCAGGGACAAAAGTTAACCCTTAGGACAAAGTTTCACGCAAATCGAAGAGGGGTCGGGGCAACTGCTGTGTGAGTTGGCGGAGAATTACCCATAGAGAAAAAAGCATCCGGAATGCTTTTGAAAAATCTTGTAGATTGTATAAAATAAAAAAATAAAGCTTCAATGCAGTGAAAAGCGATGTATCAATGGAATGTTTCAAATTAAAAAAGGTTTTTTTTTATGAAATTCAACAAAAAAGGTGCAGGTGGTTACACAT
Source organism: Culex pipiens pallens (assembly GCF_016801865.2). Taxonomy (NCBI): domain Eukaryota; kingdom Metazoa; phylum Arthropoda; class Insecta; order Diptera; family Culicidae; genus Culex; species Culex pipiens. The sequence continues at coordinate 87,662,757 of NC_068939.1, read as the reverse complement.
GACCAGTATGACAAAGAACTTTGCAAGATGATTGTTGAAATTTTCGATTACAATGTCCGGTCCAAATTTCCCTATGATTCCCTTACCCAAGACAACTCTTTTGTGATCAATTTCGTGTCCTGAAACAGGCTGTTTGATTTGAAATGTTTTAAGACATTATATCAACGTCCTATCGAACTAAGGGGACGGAAATTGCAAGTGAAGCTGAAATAGAAATCAAAGTGAAATCAATCGACTTTCCCTCACCACTCGAAAGTTACCAAGATGCGGAAATGTTTTTGCAAGGCTGTTGCAAACAATCGGCGGCAACAAAGTAAATTAACAGCAAACATTAAAACTGCCCTATTCAGGGCTCTAATTGTCAAATTTCATGTTCAGCATCAAAACCCATAAAGTGTGACTCCCATATTGCCCAAATTCTTATGGTTCAGGAAATGTCCCCGCATCGGAACACCCCGGGGACTTCGAACACTCCAGGTGGTGGCCAATTCTAATTATCGACTCCTTCTAATGCCGGCTGCCATGTCTTGGTTGGTCCATGCCATCTGCTCCCGGGCCACCTGCTACCGGGCCACCAGGCCATCTGCTCCTGATGTTGACTCGTTGACATCCTGCAACAAGATGAATTTTTCTGGACCAATCAAGCCGAGAGTTGTTGATTTAGATCGGGGACGTATGCTCCGCCTCTTTGCACCCATTTTCCTCCTTCTTTCGCTTTTTGCCCCGTCGTCGAAAATTATGAGGTGGAGTGGGGGTAATTTTAGATACATCAATCTTACGTCTCTCGATTGACTGATTGGGAAACGTTTGTTCAACCAACCAGCGTGTACCTAAGGGGGGAAATTTGCCGAGAGGGGAATTCGTCACGTAACGTTTTCGCTTCGCGAAAATTTCAGATTGACACCACGTATAGAAACCTTAGGACAAAGTTCTTTGTCAAAAAAATGTATTTAATTATTCCATTCATCGCATTAAAAAAAATAATAAAAATGTAGTTTTTAGTTTGAACTGTTCATCATCAATCCTGGAGTTTTTTTTTAAAGGTCCAATAAACCAAATTTCCAGTTTTTGCTTTTTGGGTGTTTTTGAAACCGCCTTGAGTCAGGGGTATTGAAAAACAACCAAAAAGCAAAAACTAAAAATTTGGTTTATTGGACCTTTTCACAAAAAAAAACTCCAGAATTGTTTTACGTAATGACTTGTTATCATACCTGTACAACCCAAATAGCAACCAATTGCCAAATTCCCAGCGCCAGCCAATAATAACCCTGAAAACACACGATGCTGTTTCCACCAATTTATTGTTCAGCTGATAAGCACCACCACGAATGATGATGGTGCGATAACATTCAAGTTCACAGCGACGGTGACGGCGCCTAAAAACTGGAACGTTTATCCCCTCTCTCCCTGTGGTGGCTGGATGGCGTCCAATTGACAACCCCTGATAAGTCGAATACTGAGTCTTCATCGCTGCTGCTACCCATCTACCCATTACGCAATCGACTTGACGGTCTGATCGATAAAGCTGTTCCACGCGACGGTCCACTTGAGCTTGGCCTCGGCCTTCTCCGCCTTGGACATCGCGCTGAACTCGAGCGAATTCAGGGCCAGCTTCTTCAGCAGGCGCAAATCTTGCCGGGCCGCGGCCAGCCCCAGGAACGCCATGTAGAAGTCATGGCTGAGCGGCGACGCGCACCAGAAGGCCGGATCGTCCGACGAGACCACCACCGGGTAGTTGTCCGAGAAGTAGATCGCCCCCACGTGGTTCCGGTAGTCGTCGACCAGCTTCAGGACCTGGTTCGAGATCGGGTTGAGCTCGATGCAGATGTTGCGCTTTTTGATTTCCTCCAGCACTCGGGGGTGCTTGACGGCGGCAAAGCCGTGGCCAATGCGCTTCGTTCCCAGCAGGATGACGTCAATCTGTGGGGCGGGGACAACAGAGAGGGAAAGTTGTTGAATGAGCTTATCGATTGGAATCGGACGGATTAACGCGAGCCTTGTTGGGGGGTGGTTGGACTGGAATTCTGGATGTGATTAATCGCCCCATCAATTACTACTTATCAGCCTTGGGTGCTGCTTATCAGGAACGTTTCGTCGGCTTGGTTCGAGTGTTTATCGGTTTGCGATAATGAAGTTCATAGAATGGGACTATGAATTGGAATTTTTCAATCAAATATTTAGTACAAATACTGTTTATTGCTCTATTCATGTGCAATTAGAAACTTCAAATAAGGATATTCAGACTGAACCAACCAAAAAATTAAAATGATGATCAAAAACATGAAAAAACAGCAATTCCAATTCATCCTATATGCATAATCTGGGCAGTTGACAGCCAGCAATGACTTAAAAGGATGTCAAAAAATAACACGTTTTACAATGTTCTATCAAAATCGGTGTCAAATTTCAAATTAATTAAAAAAATATTAGCAATTTTAATCCCATCAATTTTAAATAAAACTTTCGCAATCATAACTCAACGCTCAGGAAGCAGTTTTGATTTTATAACTTACCAAATTTTCATCAATCAACCCGCACCAGTTGGTTTCACCGGCGTGGAAAAAGAACTGAATGGTGGGACTCATCCGCAGCAGCCGCTCGTTGAAGTCCGTCATCGGTCGGCCGGTATCCTCCTGTCCCACCAGATCAAATCCGGCCACAAACGTGGGAAACTTCTGGTGCAGACTCTCGGCCGTGTCCAGGAAGGTGTCGAACAGGGCGTCATCGGCGAATTTGATCGGCGCGTAGATGAGCTTCACTCCGATGAAGGTGGGGTGCGTCTGCTTGAAGGTTTGCACAATGTCGTAGTAGATTTGAACGACCTCTTCCGGGGTGTAGACGCGATTGTCCAGGTCGTACACGGCGGGGAGGACTCCGCGGAACTCGAGGTAGCAAACGTTGTCCTGGTGCACTTCTTCGAGCGAGTTTCGGAAGTAATCTTCCCAAACGGGTTTGTAAGTGACGATGGGTTCGAGGGAGATGAACATGTACTGGAACTTGCCCCAGATGTGGTTGATGCAGCTGTAGGCTTGCGAGGGCTCTTCGTCGAAGAGGGTAAACACATCGCGAAGGTTTTGGTCGAAGCCTTCGTTGCCAAGTTCTTTGCGAATGTCTGCGACGGATCGCCACTCGACGCCGTCCAACGGGTCTGGTTTAGTTCTGGAGAACTTGTAGTTTGGTGGCGTGGGTCGATCGAACTCTCCGTTCTGCCAAAGATGCTCCCGGTAGGTGGCCTTTACGATCGTCTCCATGCTACCGATGGCTGTATCGTGCGCGTGAAGAATTCCTCCCTTGGGCATTCGCTGGATCAGCTGAAATAGTGGTGAAGCCTTGATCTGTTCGAGCACAGTGAAAAAGTGCCGAGCCGGGGCAAACTCCCGTGGCGTCTTGAAGCCGGCGTCCAGTTCTGCCTTCTTCAGCTTCATCAACCATTCGTTGACCTTTTGCTCGTCTTCGGTCAGAACGATGTCTGCGCCAAGGGCACGGCTCTCTTCATCGCGCAAGAACTCTGCGCGTTGCGCCTGAAACTGTTCGTACGTCAAACGCGACATCGTTACACACGCACAGCTCCCGTTTATTCCCAGTAAATGCAACCTCAAGTTTCCGAAGCTGGAGTTCCCCAACTAGAACAAACGCGCTTAGCTAAGCAGAATCAGAGCCGTGGAACGTAAGTATCGCGTACGCGCAGCTCCAGATTCTAGCGACAACTGAGCACACGAGAACGAGCCAACCGCGAGAGAGAGTCCACTGGTTGTTTGTGCTGGTGTGGGGTTCGTTTGATCGTACTCTGTGATATATGTATTTTTATAACTCGCTCGCTCAGCTGATATGATAACGCATCGTGCGCGTTACATGCGCACTCGGCGTGTCGGCAGCGACAAATTGATACGAGAGAGCGTCGCGACGTACGATCACTCTCACTGACGGCGTTGCGCTTTCTTGACGCAGCTAGCATTATGTACAATATTGCTGATCAATTAATTAAACATACTTAAATCAGAGACAATTACCATTACGTCAACCGTTTACAAATACAAAAAAGATATTTTACTATCTCAATTTGGCCAACAATCTATATGTGTCACGATAGTACGCTGGCAACGCCTAGCTTGTTCTGTTTTCTTGAATCAGTCCCCAACAATAGATGTTGCGGTTTGGGGGATTGCATCAATCCAGGCGTTTCTAAAACTTTTATTTTGAATGCCACTCCCGGCTCCCGTCAATAACCAGAAGCGGATTGGACAACGCGACGGCAGGCCAGAATCAGAAACGGAACCGCTGACGGAACGGCGACGTATACCCTGATAGTGTGGTGTGTGTCGTGCCGTGCTGCTAGTGGAGATGCTCCACGTTGGCCAGCTGGGTCTGGCTTAGAAGGCTTCTGGGGCCGAAAGAGCGCTTCCCTAAAACGGATGTGAACATCAAGTGCCTTAAATGGAGATAAGTTCGTAACAAATATTGCACATATCAAACCACAATATTCAAATTTCATGTGAAATTAATGCGTGTGTTCTAAATTCCAACTTTACTATTCCGTGACAGTTCCTGCCTCATCACCATGAAGCTCTAAGTGTTCGAATTTTCATAAAATTTTATTGTCTGGATTAGTTTCAGAACCTCAACGTGGAGTAGGGTTCCAACTGGACCCTAGTCGGGAGCGAGCGTGTCTGCTGTTAAATGTTTATTACTACTTGGTTTGTCCTATTTTCCGACAGCCGCATAGACGGAATTGACTTCCATGTGGGAATGGCCAGTTTTCATGAAGTTCCTAAGCAAATCAGGTGATTTTAATTCAGGTTCTGATTCCGATACGATTCAAGTAAAGTATTACCACCTTTAAGCCGGGATGGTCTCAGATTATCTGTTCAGAAAATAAACAAATAATTTTGTAAAAGTCAGTCAACGAAACGAATCGAAAAGAAGGATTTATCTATCTAGGGGAAATTCTCGTATCTTTGGCACACGGAGAAAAAAGAGTTCCCAAAATCGTGAACAAGTGTTCATGAAAACGGGAATCCCGAACAAAGTGTTCAAATCCCATGGTACGATTTTGAAAAACGTACCATGGCATTTGAACACTTTGTTCGTGGTTCCCATTGTCATGAACGCTTGTTCACGATTTTGGGAACTCTTTTTTCTCCGTGCAGGTTAAGCTCTCGCTCCTAACTCCATCCAATTTGCTGATTTTCACTATTTAAACAACTAATTTTGCAAAACTTATGATTGAAACTTTCTTGCTCACTTCTTATTCAGCTATTTATCACCCGATTTCAGTTGAAAACGCTTTTAATTAGCTTTAATTGAATGTCAAAGTTCTGACCTGTCAACATTAGAGGCACGCTGGAATTAGATGCTGTTCCCCTATTTAGGGTTGTCCCATTGATGACGAAAATAACTTCATAACAACCATGTGACAACAGTTTGAAAAAAGTGATTAACGCAATTATGTCTCTCCTCTTTCTGAATCGAATAAAATTCCTTTACGCTAGGAATATTGCCTCCTGTCTCAGGAGCGTGAACTCAGCGTGATGCATTTTGCATTGACGTCCTTGTTAGAACACATATTTAGGCTTATATTTGGGGTTCAGTCCCAGTTAATCTTGCGGAACAAGCCCGTGAATTTTGGCGACTTAAATTGTGACTGATACTTTGGCTTCTAAGGATTTAGGGATTCCGATACCGGCTCTTGAAAAAGACTCGACACTACAGACAATTTTGATGGAAGGTAGCCTCCTTCGACTCCAACTCCGAACTATTCAAACAAAATTCAGTGATATGAAATAAATTAATTCAACTTCAATTGATGTATCTATTTACAAGTTACGAAAAAACAGTCCTCAACAAACCACCTCACAACTCACACCCATGTTCGGATCTGCGCTGCACTATTTCCTCCGCCAACGCGTGCATCGCCTTGTCCCAGTAGTGCTGCCAGCTCTTCAACGCCTGCTTCCGCTCGGCCTCCGCCATCGCACTGTATTCGATCGAATTCTGCGCCAGCTGCTTCAGCATGCGCAGATCCTGCCGGGACGAGGCGATGCCCAGAAAGGCGATGAAGAAATCGTGACTCAGCGGGGAGGCCCGCCAAAAGGACGGATCATCCGAGGACACCACCACCGGGTAGTCGTCCGAGAAGAATACCGCCGCGGGGTGATTTCGCTGGTCCTGGACCAGTTTGAGGACCTGGTTGGAGATCGGGTTCACTTCGACGCAGATTTGCCGACGTTTGATTTCCTTCAGCAGGTGAGGATGCTTGACCAAGGCGTAACCGTGGCCGATGCGCTTGGTTCCCAGCAGGATGGCGTCGACCTTGGGGGGAGGAGGAAGGAGTTGTTAGGGTCAATGGGGTTAATGTTGTAAGAAGGTACTCACCAAGTTCTGATCTGCATTCATGCCATACCAGTTAGTTTCTCCTGCGTGAAAGAAAAACTGGATCGTTGCCGGAAGATCCAACAATTTTGGCACAAAGTCGATCAGAGGTCTTCCAGTGTCTTCCTGTCCTACGAGATCGAACCCAACGACAAAGTTTGGAAACTTAAGGTGAAGGTTCACGGCTGTTTCCAGGTACGAATCGGCAACAGTATCATTGCAAAATCGGATTGGTGCATAAATGAGCTTTGCTCCCAAGAAGGCTGAATGAGATTCCTTGAATCGTTCTGTTTCTTCGATATACATCTCCACGACCTCTTCTGGGTTGAAGATCTTCCCATCCAGATTGTACACATTTGGCAAAACTCCTCGAAACTCCAGATAGTGCACGTTGTCATCGTAAAACTGCTGCAACGAGTCGTAGTAATACTGCCTCCAGACTGGTTCGTACGTTACCAGTGGTTCCAAGGCAAAGAACATTTTCTGAAACTTTTGCCACACTTTGTCGATGCTCTTGTAGGTGTTGATCGGATCAGCATCGTACAGACCAAACAAATCCACGATCTTTGCATCGTAAACGACATCCGTCATACCAACCCTAACGTCAGAAACTCGTTGCCAACCTTCACCGGGACTCACCCTGCTAAAGAAGAACTTTGGTCCTTCTAAATCTTCAAACGATCCCTTCTGCCAGAGATTTTCTCTGTACGTAGCATTCACGATCAGATCCGTACCTCCAAGTGCCGTATCATGTGCGTGCAATACTCCACCCTTCGGAAGCTTTCGTATGAACTTGAACAGCGCTGAATTGTTGATATTGTCCAGCATTTCGAAGAAATGTCTCGCCGGGATAAAGTTGAAGCTATTTTTATAGCCAAGGTCCAACTCTCGCTTCTTCAGCTTCATCAAGCACTTGTTCACGATCGTTTCCTGTTCGTTAAGGATGATCTTTGAACCCAAAAAACATTCCTGCTCTTTCTCGATGAGATGTTTTCTCTCCTGCATATAAGTTTCCAACGAAGGACGCGATTCTTCCGGCGAATCACTTGCTGTGATAACGGTTTTTGCCTCCAACGATCTCGCGACGATCAACGCTTGTGCGACTATCAAAATCAACTTCATAGTGGCGTTCCAGATTCAACCTACAAGAAAATATATTGCAAATAAACAAAACACAACTTTCACTCAACCGAACAAACAACCCCACCCCAGGAAGACGCCAAGCTTTCAGCTCAAGCGACGCTCATATACTGAATGAATATGTTCCATATTTTTCTTTAATTGACGTTCTTATCTTGATGCGGGCCACGTGCTGCTGACCTTTGAAGAAACACTTTCTCACGAGAGTGTACTAGTTGTTTTATAAATAAACGAAGCACAACTCGCTACGATCCAGCGACAGTCTCGTGGTGGGGCAATGTTTACAATATTGGTTAAGGAACTTAACGCATCAACGGATAAACGGCGTAATGAACATTGATTAAAACTTCACGCGTGAACTTCAAAAATTCATAAAACACGCAAACACTGCGTGTCGCTACATTTGATTTTTGTATTTTTGTATTTTTGTATTTTTGTATTTTTGTATTTTTGTATTTTTGTATTTTTGTATTTTTGTATTTTTGTATTTTTGTATTTTTGTATTTTTGTATTTTTGTATTTTTGTATTTTTGTATTTTTGTATTTTTGTATTTTTGTATTTTTGTATTTTTGTATTTTTGTATTTTTGTATTTTTGTATTTTTGTATTTTTGTATTTTTGTATTTTTGTATTTTTGTATTTTTGTATTTTTGTATTTTTGTATTTTGTATTTTTGTATTTTTGTATTTTTGTATTTTTGTATTTTTGTATTTTTGTATTTTTGTATTTTTGTATTTTTGTATTTTTGTATTTTTGTATTTTTGTATTTTTGTATTTTTGTATTTTTGTATTTTTGTATTTTTGTATTTTTGTATTTTTGTATTTTTGTATTTTTGTATTTTTGTATTTTTGTATTTTGTATTTTTGTATTTTTGTATTTTTGTATTTTTGTATTTTTGTATTTTTGTATTTTTGTATTTTTGTATTTTTGTATTTTTGTATTTTTGTATTTTTGTATTTTTGTATTTTTGTATTTTTGTATTTTTGTATTTTTGTATTTTTGTATTTTTGAATTTTTGTATTTTTGTAATTTTGTATTTTTGTATTTTTGTATTTTTGTATTTTTGTATTTTTGTATTTTTGTATTTTTGTATTTTTGTATTTTTGTATTTTTGTATTTTTGTATTTTTGTATTTTTGTATTTTTGTATTTTTGTATTTTTGTATTTTTGTATTTTTGTATTTTTGTATTTTTGTATTTTTGTATTTTTGTATTTTTGTATTTTTGTATTTTAGTATTTTAGTATTTTAGTATTTTTGTATTTTTGTATTTTTGTATTTTTGTATTTTTGTATTTTTGTATTTTTGTATTTTTGTATTTTTGTATTTTTGTATTTTTGTATTTTTGTATTTTTGTATTTTTGTATTTTTGTATTTTTGTATTTTTGTATTTTTGTATTTTTGTATTTTTGTATTTTTGTATTTTTGTATTTTTGTATTTTTGTATTTTTGTATTTTTGTATTTTTGTATTTTGTATTTTTGTATTTTTGTATTTTTGTATTTTTGTATTTTTGTATTTTTGTATTTTTGTATTTTTGTATTTTTGTATTTTTGTATTTTTGTATTTTTGTATTTTTGTATTTTTGTATTTTTGTATTTTTGTATTTTTGTATTTTTGTATTTTTGTATTTTTGTATTTTTTGTATTTTTGTATTTTTGTATTTTTGTATTTTTGTATTTTTGTATTTTTGTATTTTTGTATTTTTGTATTTTTGTATTTTTGTATTTTTGTATTTTTGTATTTTTGTATTTTTTGTATTTTTGTATTTTTGTATTTTTGTATTTTTGTATTTTTGTATTTTTGTATTTTTGTATTTTTGTATTTTTGTATTTTTGTATTTTTGTATTTTTGTATTTTTGTATTTTTTGTATTTTTGTATTTTTGTATTTTTGTATTTTTGTATTTTTGTATTTTTGTATTTTTGTATTTTTGTATTTTTGTATTTTTGTATTTTTTGTATTTTTGTATTTTTGTATTTTTGTATTTTTGTATTTTTGTATTTTTGTATTTTTGTATTTTTGTATTTTTGTATTTTTGTATTTTTGTATTTTTGTATTTTTGTATTTTTGTATTTTTGTATTTTTTGTATTTTTGTATTTTTGTATTTTTGTATTTTTGTATTTTTGTATTTTTGTATTTTTGTATTTTTGTATTTTTGTATTTTTGTATTTTTGTATTTTTGTATTTTTGTATTTTTGTATTTTTGTATTTTTGTATTTTTGTATTTTTGTATTTTTGTATTTTTGTATTTTTTGTATTTTTGTATTTTTGTATTTTTGTATTTTTGTATTTTTGTATTTTTGTATTTTTGTATTTTTGTATTTTTGTATTTTTGTATTTTTGTATTTTTGTATTTTTGTATTTTTGTATTTTTGTATTTTTGTATTTTTGTATTTTTGTATTTTTGTATTTTTGTATTTTTGTATTTTTGTATTTTTGTATTTTTGTATTTTTGTATTTTTGTATTTTTGTATTTTTGTATTTTTGTATTTTTGTATTTTTGTATTTTTGTATTTTTGTATTTTGTATTTTTGTATTTTTGTATTTTTTGTATTTTTGTATTTTTGTATTTTTGTATTTTTGTATTTTTGTATTTTTGTATTTTTGTATTTTTGTATTTTTGTATTTTTGTATTTTTGTATTTTTGTATTTTTGTATTTTTGTATTTTTGTATTTTTGTATTTTTGTATTTTTGTATTTTTGTATTTTTGTATTTTTGTATTTTTGTATTTTTGTATTTTTGTATTTTTGTATTTTTGTATTTTTGTATTTTGTATTTTTGTATTTTTGTATTTTTGTATTTTTGTATTTTTGTATTTTTGTATTTTTGTATTTTTGTATTTTTGTATTTTTGTATTTTTGTATTTTTGTATATTTGTATTTTTGTATTTTTGTATTTTTGTATTTTTGTATTTTTGTATTTTTGTATTTTTGTATTTTTGTATTTTTGTATTTTTGTATTTTTGTATTTTTGTATTTTTGTATTTTTGTATTTTTGTATTTTTGTATTTTTGTATTTTTGTATTTTTGTATTTTTGTATTTTTGTATTTTTGTATTTTTGTATTTTTGTATTTTTGTATTTTTGTATTTTTGTATTTTTGTATTTTTGTATTTTTGTATTTTTGTATTTTTGTATTTTTGTATTTTTGTATTTTTGTATTTTTGTATTTTTGTATTTTTGTATTTTTGTATTTTTGTATTTTTGTATTTTTGTATTTTTGTATTTTTGTATTTTTGTATTTTTGTATTTTTGTATTTTTGTATTTTTTTATTTTTGTATTTTTGTATTTTTGTATTTTTGTATTTTTGTATTTTTGTATTTTTGTATTTTTGTATTTTTGTATTTTTGTATTTTTGTATTTTTGTATTTTTGTATTTTTGTATTTTTGTATTTTTGTATTTTTGTATTTTTGTATTTTTGTATTTTTGTATTTTTGTATTTTTTGAGTGCGGTGCTTGTGGGGACGTGCAGTCCTGTTTTTTCGTGTTATTTTCCGTCTCTTTTGTGTCGCTGTTCGAGTACAGAGTGCATAATTGGCAAAGGGAGCGCGTGGTCGTAAAAAATATGCGGAGTGAAAGGTGATTTCTTTTGTGATTTTCAAAGCCCTTCCTATATCATCGTTGATCGGAAGGCACGGCGTCGGGTGGATTGTGTTTAAATTTTTCGAATAAGGTTTAATTTTTTTGCGGTGAAAAAGCCAATTCTATATAATGAACGAAAGACGCACTGACAATTTGGATCGTTGAGTTAATAGTGGAGCAAAATAACTGTGTGTGAGTGATTTTGTGTGTTAACCAGAAAGACCTTCCCATAGCATCGTTGCTCGGAAGGCTCGCCGACGGGTCTGTTATGAAAGTCCTCCCCATAGCGTCGTAGCTCGGGAGGCATCGAAAAGCCAATACCTTATCCCACTAACCCAAAAAAATAATAATCACGTGATGCTTGAAGGAGATGCTGTGGATTCAACGGTCTCAAGCGGTATCAACAAGTATATAGCGAAAAACTATGTGCTTGATGAGTCTGCAACTTCAACTATCGGACTAACATTCCTCCCTTTCGTTGAACTGCAGGCTTCTTGGGAGGGCGCCGGTATTGACTAATAAAGTCGGGGTCTTCAGGGGTTAAACAGTGAACGGATGGTTGGCTCCCACTGATCATTTTTGATTCATTGTTTAACTTCAGCTGATCTGTCAATAACGGAGTAGCAGCTCATTGGCAGTCAACCATGCTCATGCTCATGCTCATGCTCATTTTTGTATTTTTGTATTTTTGTATTTTTGTATTTTTGTATTTTTGTATTTTTGTATTTTTGTATTTTTGTATTTTTGTATTTTTGTATTTTTGTATTTTTGTATTTTTGTATTTTTGTATTTTTGTATTTTTGTATTTTTGTATTTTTGTATTTTTGTATTTTTGTATTTTTGTATTTTTGTATTTTTGTATTTTTGTATTTTTGTATTTTTGTATTTTTGTATTTTTGTATTTTTGTATTTTTGTATTTTTGTATTTTTGTATTTTTGTATTTTTGTATTTTTGTATTTTTGTATTTTTGTATTTTTGTATTTTTGTATTTTTGTATTTTTGTATTTTTGTATTTTTGTATTTTTGTATTTTTGTATTTTTGTATTTTTGTATTTTTGTATTTTTGTATTTTTGTATTTTTGTATTTTTGTATTTTTGTATTTTTGTATTTTTGTATTTTTGTATTTTTGTATTTTTGTATTTTTGTATTTTTGTATTTTTGTATTTTTGTATTTTTGTATTTTTGTATTTTTGTATTTTTGTATTTTTGTATTTTTGTATTTTTGTATTTTTGTATTTTTGTATTTTTGTATTTTTGTATTTTTGTATTTTTGTATTTTTGTATTTTTGTATTTTTGTATTTTTGTATTTTTGTATTTTTGTATTTTTGTATTTTTGTATTTTTGTATTTTTGTATTTTTGTATTTTTGTATTTTTGTATTTTTGTATTTTTGTATTTTTGTATTTTTGTATTTTTGTATTTTTGTATTTTTGTATTTTTGTATTTTTGTATTTTTGTATTTTTGTATTTTTGTATTTTTGTATTTTTGTATTTTTGTATTTTTGTATTTTTGTATTTTTGTATTTTTGTATTTTTGTATTTTTGTATTTTTGTATTTTTGTATTTTTGTATTTTTGTATTTTTGTATTTTTGTATTTTTGTATTTTAGTATTTTAGTATTTTTGTATTTTAGTATTTTAGTATTTTAGTATTTTAGTATTTTAGTATTTTAGTATTTTAGTATTTTAGTATTTTAGTATTTTTGTATTTTTGTATTTTTGTATTTTTGTATTTTTGTATTTTTGTATTTTTGTATTTTTGTATTTTTGTATTTTTGTATTTTTGTATTTTTGTATTTTTGTATTTTTGTATTTTTGTATTTTTGTATTTTTGTATTTTTGTATTTTTGTATTTTTGTATTTTTGTATTTTTGTATTTTTGTATTTTTGTATTTTTGTATTTTTGTATTTTTGTATTTTTGTATTTTTGTATTTTTGTATTTTTGTATTTTTGTATTTTTGTATTTTGTATTTTTGTATTTTTGTATTTTTGTATTTTTGTATTTTTGTATTTTTGTATTTTTGTATTTTTGTATTTTTGTATTTTTGTATTTTTGTATTTTTGTATTTTTGTATTTTTGTATTTTTGTATTTTTGTATTTTTGTATTTGTGTATTTTTGTATTTTTGTATTTTTGTATTTTTGTATTTTTGTATTTTTGTATTTTTGTATTTTTGTATTTTTGTATTTTTGTATTTTTGTATTTTTGTATTTTTGTATTTTTGTATTTTTGTATTTTTGTATTTTTGTATTTTTGTATTTTTGTATTTTTGTATTTTTGTACTTCTGTATTTTTGGGTTGGTGACCTTTTAATTTATGTGTTTTGCTAGGTAAACCACATCGTACCGTTGAGCAAAAACTTATCCCAACAATTGCGTTCAAGTGTTTTGACGTTTTCTCGGTATTTCGTACCATACAAATGCCAAACGGCGCATAGATTATACCTAACCTATTCAACAGTTTAACAACACCACAATGGCACCAATGCACTGAGGATGTGTACAGAATCCCACTCAAAGTTCGCAAAGTAGAGCTCACATAAGTTTGCCAGCACGCATACGCGTCGTCCCGCCGGAAGCTCCGGGTAATGAAGTCGATGCCGCAGATATGTATAGAAATTGCACTCCACCATAGGAAACTAATCAACGACGAGTTCCGCGCTGCCGTTCGCGCCATAACCGCAGCTTATTCAACTTTTGATCCCGCTCAGCGCAACTTTCAGCCACATTTCAACCCGGGAATGTGCTCTGCTCCGGAGGGATTCGATTTGTTGATATATCCCTGGCCAATCAACTAACGAGACGCGTCCTGGCTGGGGTGTTCGGATCGAATTCTATTTCAAACAGTCGGCAGGCAGTTGGCAAACTTAGTACACTCAGTTGTATAGAAATAGTCGACATAAATTAATGATCCGCTTGATTGTTACCGAAATCTCCAACTCAAAAGATTCAACTGACTCCATCGCTAAACCACCTACCGCGCAGAGAACCATATGGCTCCGAATGCTGCCAGCTTCGACGTCGGTCAGCAGGCCAACTGATGGGGCCCCACAATCATCAACGGAAACTCAACGCTGTTGACCTGCCCCGCTGCCCGGCTTAACGAGTCTCAATGCGAGGAGATTCCTTGCCGAGAGAACTGAACTGAATGAGCGTGCTGTGATGACTCAATGACCAGAGTCGGAGATGAGAGCTATTGCGTTGTTCTGTTTATGTTTATCAGCTGTGCGGTTCCTGATGGATCAGGCCTCAACGGCATGTATTGGTGGAGGAGGTTTGTGTACATGGCACGGTTTTCTGAAATAAAAAGTTTTCAAACAAAAAAGTCTAAAATACAAATGGACAGTTACTGCTCTATAACTATGAAATTACAAAAAAAAATTAAAAAAAGTGTTTTTTACATTTTGTTCCAAACATCGTTTCATCGTTCATTGATACAGCGGTGCATAACGTGCCCCCGGAAGTTCAAGCTGATAATGGTGCGAGGGATTGAATCACAAAGATCTAACTACAACCAACAAATGCAGCCGCAATGGCCAGTAGGGGGCAGTGACCTACTTGTGAGATGCACACTTGTTGTATGATCCCAAGACCTTGAGTAGACGGATCGTTTTAACTTGGCAGTGATGTTCTGTGTAGAAAAAAAGTTTAGTTTGTTGGTATCGTTATAGTTACCGTACATATAGTGAGCAATTTTTCACGAAATCCAAAAATGGATTGGATTTGTATTTTTGTTTTGTTTTGAATGAAACTTTCCTGGAGGCTTCTCTATGACTAAAGAAGCCATTTTACATAATTGTTTTGCCCATATCAGTCTCCATACAATCTTCAATACAGTATCCATACAGTGTAGTTATATTTAATACGTTACTTGATCCACCCTTAGGTGCTTGGTGCCTTCTTCTTATTTAAATCGTAATAGAGTGCACAAAAGGGTGGACTCGTTGGAAAGGTCTTTTGATTACCTATTAAACGACAGGCCACATGATAAATCCTGACAACGTTTTCATCAAAATATCTGAGATCCGGCCTGAAAAAAGTGCATAAATAACACTTAAGTGATCATACTTATCA
Organism: Culex pipiens pallens; assembly: GCF_016801865.2. Taxonomy (NCBI): domain Eukaryota; kingdom Metazoa; phylum Arthropoda; class Insecta; order Diptera; family Culicidae; genus Culex; species Culex pipiens. Next base: position 87,647,589 of record NC_068939.1, on the reverse strand, counting down.
TAACTTTTGATAAGTTTGTCAGATCCTAAATGTTTTGGGCTCGTTAGAAAGGTCTTTTAAATGCCTTTGTGAAAATGTATGACATGACGGGTTTTCTTACAAAAACCACCCTTTTTACAATCTTCCGGACTTTCGCTTAAATCGTTTTTTTAACACTCAAACGCTCGGGTAGTCATCTGACCTCTATTTTTTTCTTAAAAATTTCATAACTTTTGATAGCATTGACCAATTTGGATGCTTCCGGTTGCAAAAGATCCAGATTTGTCTATATTTTTAACTGTCAGATGGGGGACAAAAATGGTCCACTTTTGCCGGAGATATTCCGGATTCCATTGGGGTACCTCGGCCCTCCTATTTGGGATTTTGGTCAATATAACAAAATTTATTCCACAAAACAAAGCCGGAAATGATCGAAACTTCAAGACATCATCATAATACATCATCTTGCATAGATACATGACATGGTCAAGTCCTTCGGGCACCGGAGCAGGTTCCAACCGGAAACGGTTCACTGAGCTGATGTCGATTGGTGCCCAACTGGAACTGGCTCCGGTGTCCCGTAGGACTTGACCATGTCATGTATCTATGCATAATACAGATGATGTCTTGAAGTTTTGCATCATTTCCGGCTTTGTTTTGTGGAATAAATTTTGTTATATTGACCAAAATCCCAAATAGGAGGGCCGAGGTACCCCAACGGTATCCGGAATATCTCCGGTAAAAGTGGACCATATTTGCCCCCCATTTGACAGTTAAAAATATAGACAAATCCGAGTCTTTTGCAACCAGAAGCATCCAAATTGGTCAATTCTACCAAAAGTTATGAAATTTTTAAGAAAAAAGTAGAGGTCAAATGACTACCCATGCGTTTGAGTGTTAAGCATAACTTTTGAAGTACTTAACTCAACTCTATGATTTTCAATAGTGACTTATGAGACCCCAAGACGGATCGAATGACACCAAAACAGACAAAATCGGTTGAGCCAGTGCCGAGATTATCTAGTGCACATTTTTTCTATCAACATCCCCCCACACACACAGATAGTTGCTCAGAATTTGATTCTGAGTCGATATGTTTACGGGTGGTCTAGGAGGTCAAAATAAGTTTTTTTTTTCCAGTGATTATATAGCCTTTCCTCAGTGACGTGAGGAAGCCAAAAATAACCCATTTTTGATTATGTTTCAGTTACTAAAACGAAAACCCCATGATTGCCCAAGTTTGAACAAATTATTTTCGAAGAGTTAAGATAGTTTTTTTTTTAATTTGTCCTAGAAAGACTTTTAGTTGGTGGGTAATTCTCCGCCAACTCACACAGCAGTTGCCCCGCGTGAAACTTTGTTCTAAGGGTAATTTTTGTCCCTGATCACGAATCCGAGGTCCGTTTTTTGATATCTCGTGACGGAGGGTCGGTACGACCCCTTCCATGTTTGAACATGCGACAAATGAGGTGTTTTTGAAAAAAAGCAGCCTAAAACGGTGAAGAGATAGAAATTTGGTGTCAAAGGGACTTTTATGTAAAATTAGACGCCTGATTTGATGGCGTACTTAGAATTCCGAAAAAACTTATTTTTCATCGAAAAAAACACTAAAAATGTTTAAAAAATTCTCCCATTTTCCGTAGCTCGACTGTAAAAAATTACACTCTAAAAAATAACCCTGCAAAGTTAGAAAAAACACGAAATTTTAAAATCAAAATTTTTGTTCTAAATGAAAAAATTACCCTTCTGGGTCAATGTAGATTCGAAAAGTACATTAAATTTCCCATAAAATGACATGTTCCCAAATTTTTTACAGTCGAGTAACGGAAAATGAGAGAATTTTTTAAACATTTTTAGTGTTTTTTTCAATGAAAAATACGTTTTTTTCGGAATTCTTCGTACGCTATCAAATCGGGCGTCTAATTTTACATAAAAGTCCTTTTGACACCAAATTTCTATCTCTTCACCGTTTTAGGCTGCATTTTTTTGAAAAACACCTCATTTGTCGCATGTTCAAACATGGAAGGGGTCGTACCGACCCTCCGTTACGAGACAAAGTTTCACGCAAATCGAAGAGGGGTCGGGGCAACTTTTCCTGATTTCGTGTGAGTTGGTAGAGAATTACCCTGGTAATAAAAACCACAAAATGCCACAAAAACAGGAACGATATGATTTTTTGTTATCACTCACCTTTGAAATGCCGATGTCTCAACAAGTATTGATCCAATTTCCATGTAGAAAAAATGAAACAAAGGTGAAACGTTATGAATCTTTCTATAATAATATTACTATAGATTTTATTTTCAAAACTTACATTTGAAAGTGCATTTTTCAAAAGTTAGTTACTGATTTGAATTATGGTAATATTTTTACCGGAAAGATCAAGTTTCTTTGGTCAATAAAATGGTCTCTACAAAGTTTAAGGCAAATAAAAAAAAGTTCGATTTAAAAAAACTGCTCATGAGTTTACATCGTCCATTCGTCTACAAATCTATGAATATAAGTCCTTTCATTTGATTTGATTTTTTTTTGTGGAATCGATCCTAAGGTACCGACATATATAATCGAAAAATGTATACTGAGCTTTTAAATTTTTTTGAACTTGATCACAGAAGCATAACTGTAATGATAAAGAAAAAGTTTTTGTAAAATAATTATTAGAATTTTTAAATTTTGGACTTGAAACATGACAGTAATATTGCATTTTTTGTTTTGGATGAAAGTTTTTCCCTATGTCCTACTCTCTATGTCAGGGGTGTTCAAAGTTTTTGAGTGGCGGGCCAAACTTGAAGCTCACATAAGCTTGTGGGCCAAATGATCTGAGTTCGAATTCCGAAGTGCGTAGTTTATAAGTGCAGAAAAGTTCTGACTTTTACTGTCATTCCAGTGTTCCACTTTAGAAAAGTTTGAACGTCTGATAACTTATGTCAAAAAATGTTTGGTGAAATTTTTGCCATAATTTACTGATATCAGGTACATTTATACTTGAGAATTGTTTCAATAAAATAGATTTTTCATTTTCCGCATATTCAGGATAAGAATTTGGATAAATCATTCGTTTTTAATAAACAAGTTCTAAAAATGTTCACATAGCCCTTAAATTTAAAAATTATACGGTTACTTTTAACAGCTGATCCAAAGAGCCATTTTACACGATCATACAAAACTTGTCTACGGACCACAAAAAATCACCTTTTGGGCCCCCTCTCTATGTTGTAGGTATTTTTATTAAAGAGATCAGAAAATTTCACAAAAGTTTGATTTTTAACAATGAAAATTGAACCAATTGTTTTTGAGATATCATCAATTTAAAAAAGGCCAATTGAGTGACACTTAGTGAGGCTGTGACTCATAAACTATTGGTCAGATTTTCAAAGTCACTGAGAGAAAATTTTGGGGAAGAAATGAGTATTTTTTTAACTATAACTATTTTGTATGAATATTCATACACCAAAATAGACACCAAATCGATCTAAAAATCTTATCTCGATATACATAATGTCATACTCGGTAATATAGCCGGGAGATAATCGAGTGACAATTTTTTGATCACCATCCCCCCACACACATAGACATTTGCTCAGAATTTGATCCTGAGCCGATGTGTATACGTCAAGGTCTTATTAAGAAGTTCATTTTTTGAATGATTTATAACCTTTCCTCAGTAAGGTGAGGAAGTCAAAAACACAAATTTAAAAAACGCGAAAATCTAAAGAACCACTGAATTGTGTACTATTGCAATATCCCATTACCAAGCTTCCACATGGGACGAGATGAAACAACTTTCCGGAGTTAAGGATTTCGGAGATTGCCCTAGGGAATATCGGCTGCAAAAGCAAACTTATTATCTTACCAAATAATCATATTTAATCATAACTAATCCCTTATGGTCATCATTACATAGCCATTGTTCGGTATTTTGACTTCATTGATAACCGATAGCTGGAAGCATAATTTGTACAAGGGTAATTCTCCGCCAACTCACACAGCAGTTGCCCCGACCCCTCTTTGATTTGCGTGAAACTTTGTCCTAAGGGGTAACTTTTGTCCCTGATCACGAATCCGAGGTCCGTTTTTTGATATCTCGTGACGGAGGGGCGGTACGACCCCTTCCATTTTTGAACATGCGAAAAAAGAGGTGTTTTTCAATAATTTGCAGCCTGAAACGGTGATGAGATAGAAATTTGGTGTCAAAGGGACTTTTATGTAAAATTAGACGCCCGATTTGATGGCGTACTCAGAATTCCGAAAAAACGTATTGTTCATCGAAAAAAACACTAAAAAAGTTTTAAAAATTCTCGCATTTTCCATTACTCGACTGTAAAATGTTTTGGAACATGTCATTTTATGGGAAATTTAATGTACTTTTCGAATCTACATTGACCCAGAAGGGTCATTTTTTCATTTAGAACAAAATTTTTCATTTTAAAATTTCGTGTTTTTTCTAACTTTGCAGTGTTATTTTTTAGAGTGTAACAATGTTTTACAAAGTTGTAGAGCAGACAATTACAAAAATTTTGATATGTATACATAAGGGGTTTGCTTATAAACATCACGAGTTATCGCGATTTTACGAAAAAAAAGTTTTGAAAAAGTTGGTCGTCATCGATCATGGCCGTTCATGGTCACCCGCGACAGACACGGACGACGAAACAAAGAGAAACGCAAAAAGTAACTTTTTCAAAACTTTTTTTCGTAAAATCGCGATAACTCGTGATGTTTATAAGCAAACCCCTTATGTATACATATCAAAATTTTTGTAATTGTCTGCTCTACAACTTTGTAGAACATTGTTACACTCTAAAAAATAACCCTGCAAAGTTAGAAAAAACACGAAATTTTAAAATGAAAAATTTTGTTCTAAATGAAAAAATGACCCTTCTGGGTCAATGTAGATTCGAAAAGTACATTAAATTTCCCATAAAATGACATGTTCCAAATTTTTTTACAGTCGAGTAACGGAAAATGGGACAATTTGTAAAACTTTTTTAGTGTTTTTTTCGATGAAAAATACGTTTTTTCGAAATTCTGAGTACGCCATCAAATCGGGCGTCTAATTTTACATAAAAGTCCCTTTGACACCAAATTTCTATCTCATCACCGTTTCAGGCTGCAAATTATTGAAAAATACCTCTTTTTTCGCATGTTCAAAAATGGAAGGGGTCGTACCGCCCCTCCGTCACGAGATATAAAAAAACAGACCTCGGATTTGTGATCAGGGACAAAAGTTACCCCTTAGGACAAAGTTTCACGCAAATCGAAGAGGGTTCGGGGCAACTTTTCCCGATTTCGTGTGAGTTGGTAGAGAATTACCCACAAACATTCCTAAACCCAACTCTACCCCTACCACCACATTATTATCATTATTATTATTATTATTATTTGCTACAATCCTGTACGTGTGCCCGGTTACATACACTGCACTGTAATGTCATTGTTTCTGACCTTTCTCTCGTGCTGTTAGAACGGGCAGCAAACAGTGCCCACGTCATCCGGATCGAAGCACCAGCCCTGGGGAAAGCACACGACGCCGTGCGCGAGTACCAGGTCGTACACGTCCCGGTCGGTCAGCCCGTAGCTGGTGTGGAAGTGATTCAGCAGGTTGGTGGTGAAATTGGCCGGCGGTTCCACCGGTTCCTGCAAGTGTCAGAACGCGCGAAAAAAACAAAAATAACCTTTCATAATTTCGTGGACGGGGTTGAAGGTTGTGTGAGCAACAAATAATTATTTTCCGATGACCATCATGAGCTTGGTGTGACGTGTGAAAGTTTGGTGTGGGTGGCTAGTGGTACGGCACGAGTGAAGTTGCGATTCATCGACCGCAAAAAGTTCAAATGTGGCGGCAGCAGTGATTGGCAATTAGCAATGGACCAGCGTGGTGGAGCAGAGCGTATTCAGGCTGGTGGAAATTTTCGAATCAATTACAAATTTATACTTTGACCCTTTCTCCGGAAGGCACCGTGCTTCAGCGATAGGATGTCCTTAACAAAATAAATAAGGGTTTCCTTAGAAGATGTTTTTGTTTTAAACTTCAAAAGTAATTGTACAATTTATCCCATCATAGGTTTTTGTGAAACTTACAGCTTGAAACCATAATGAAATTGAACTTTATTATTAATATTTTCAATAGCCGATGGTTATTTGTATAGATCTTCAAAATGGACTATGGACAATTCTCCGCCAACTCACACAGCAGTTGCCCCGACCCCTCTTCGATTTGCGTGAAACTTTGTCCTAAGGGGTAACTTTTGTCCCTGATCACGAATCACGATGATAGACGCCCGATTTGATGGCGTACTTAAAATTCCGAAAAATCTTACTTTTCATCGAAAAAAAAACACTAAAAAAGTTTAAAAAACTTTGCTATTTTCCGAATTTTTATTTAAAAATTTATTTATTATTTTAAAAATAATGTTTTAATATGGTTTTATGATTTTAATTTGGAACAATTTTCACATATTCAAAAACTCTGTTTAAACTAAATCTTTATTTTTTGCAATTTGCATTCTTCTACAAAGTTGTTCTTGCCTAATTTTGCGCATTTTTTGAGTAAACGACACTTAAAAAGAATTTTTTGACTAATTTCCTTAAAAATTTCAAAAGTTTCCATCAAATAATAATAAAAAGATAATAAATTTCATGGTAATTCACGCGGCGCGTCGTAAAACTACACTTTTTTGATCGATTTGGTGCCTTCGGCTAAAATGTAGGTATCGATAAGAACTACACTCAAAAAACATGATACACGGTTAAAAAAGGTGATTTTTTATTAAACTTTTTGTCAATAAAATTTGATTTGTAAAAAAACACTATTTTTATTTTTATTTATTTTTGATACCTTTTTGGGGACATAAAATGCCAACTTTTAAAAGAAATCGAAATATTGGTCACCAACATTTTTAAGCTTAATTTTTCGAAATCAAATTTGAAATCAAAAAGTACTTCAGTGAAATTTTGATTAGGTGCACCGTTTTCTAGTCATAGACATTTTAAGGTAACTTTTTTGAAAACAGTCGCAATTTTTATTTTTTTAAATAAATGCACATGTTTGCCCACCTTTGACAAAAAAATCGAAAAGCTGCGAAAATTCTCTTTATTTTGCTTGATACGACCCTTAGTTGCTGAGATATTGCCATGCAAAGATTTAAAAACAGGAAAATTGATGTTTTCTAAGTCTTACCCAAACAACCCACCATTTTATAACGTCGATATCTCAGCAACTAATGGTCCGATTTACAATGTTAAATCATGGAACATTCGTGAAATTTCCTGATCTTCTCTAAAATAAAATTTTCAAAATTTTCAAATCAAGACAAACATTTCAAAAGGGAAAGTTTGTCAAAATTTTAGTTTTGTCAGAAAATTTTGATTTTGAGTGCGGATACGTTTGAGGTGGAATAACCCATTCCTGTAAGTTTGAGCTCAGTTTAAAATATCATTAAAATTCAAGGAACATAATCTATATTTTAAAAAATCCCGTTAAACTACAGGACACCCTATCGCACAGTCACTGTTTGCTAAATTTGATTCTAAAAAGCATCGGACAGGCAGAGCAAATTTTTTGCTCATTCAATCAATTAGTACCACCAACCAACAGTGAAAAACGAAAGCTTGAAAGCGCTGGTCATTTCGCATTGCCAATGAATCTATGCTTGTATGTTTGTGATATAAATTGGAGATTAATTAAAACGGGCAACAGATGTTTCCAATGTCGGCCGGATCGATGCAGCCGGAACTGTAGCAAACCAGCGAGTACTTGACATAGTTGATGTAAACGTCACTACGATGATCGGCCGTGTCGAACATCAGCCGCACCACACTTGGCAGGTTGTTTGAGGATGACCACGCGGGTGGTGTTGTTGGTGTTGGTGTTGATGCGATTCGATCGGGTGTAGGTTCCTTTCGGTTTGGGTGTAACAGGGTGTCAGTGTGTCAAGTGGGTGGCAGATAAACATGAAAAACAGAAGCAAAGCATGAGAAACTGTTGTAACACGTGAGGCATCATGTGGTCAATATGAAAAATGCTGAATGATGGAGTTATATTTTATGTTTTTCTATGTTTGTAATGGATCTTGAATATTTTAGAAGTTTCTTATGAAATCATTTTTTCAACCCAACTTTACCCAATCAATGTAAACTCCAGTTGCGAATCATGAATTTGATTGATTGAGTTTTTGTCATAACTTACACATCTGAAGAAAGCATCTGCACGAACCAAAACGACAATTCCGAAACCAAGTCACTGGTGCAGCAAAATTTAATTGATGAATTTCTGCTGACAATCAACTTGTTCGTTTGTGCATGCTCGATGTCACCACACTGGAACCTTTGGCCCGAATGTTTCAATTTCGCCTGCCCTCTCGAGTCATCAATCAATACATGATCATTCGAGCAGCATCCGAAACCGGAGATGATGCACGAAGAACAAATTGCACCACCCCCACACACACATAGTCACAAGCAGCGAGTGCTAACAAGCTTGTCAATATTGTCAGCACCGTAAACACACACACACACACACAAACATACTAGAGTCACTTGAACAGAAGGAAAGCATAAAACCACACCGTGTCAAACAAGTTTTCCTTCGCCGGATTCGGAACAGCCAGTGCATCATCCCGGAAGGTTTCCCATATTTTCCACCCCGGTTGAGAATAGAAGGCAAATTTTGTGCTTTTGCACAAAATAGTTGAGCAGTAGCTCAGCATTAGGGGCGAAGATACACTAGCAGATCAATAGAATCTGAAGTGCAATTTGGGGAAAATTTAGGAAAATTATTTTGGAGTTATTAAACTGCTTTATTAATGATATAATGTTAAAAAATACTACTGAATAATTATCCACGATATCAGAAAATTCCATGACAATTTTATTTTTATTTTTTTTATGTTTTTCCTCATGACTAAAAAAATATATTTTCGTCACTGAAGTGCTAACTTGTCGCACGTGAATTTTGGATCAAATTGAATTAAGAACGCCATTTTGTGCAGCTCACAATGCTTTTGACCTTCACAGATTCCCAAAATTCGATCTCATTGCTAAAATATTCAATAAAACCCGACAAAACTCCCTGGATTGCTGTCATTTTTCATATGAAAGAAGTTTCAACCTTGTCGTGCTATCTTGACACACCCAAATTGACAAATTTATGTAAGTGTGACAACTGCCCGAAGGGAATTAAGTCAGAAGCAATTTGACACATGTACAAGCCCGACAACCGTAAACATTTGCAACTATAACTCGAAACTCAGCAATCAAATACAATCAAACTTCGGGATAATGCATAGAATGGTCAACCAAACACAACGTGTTTGTTATTGTTTACATTGCGTGCGCTAGTTTTTGTTAATTGAAGGTCAAACATTAAAACGCGTTATTCTCGGAACGTCAAAAATCTACATGCGACAAGATTTTTTTGAGCGTCGATTTTTTGTCATTGTTTTTTTCCATGCAAGGCTCTATACAACATTGGCAGCTGTCTATACGAAAAAAAAACTAACTTAATCCACCTATGTGGTTGGAGCCTTCCTCACAACAATGGCTGTACACAAGTTTCATCTATTTTTTAGATCCGGCTTCCAAAAAGTACATCGATATCACTTAAGTGGCCATATCTCGAGACAGGGTTGCCAGATCTTCAATGTTTTAGACTCGTTGGAAAGGTTTTTTATAACCTAACCAACAATAGGTCGGATAGTGGATCCGGACATAGTTTACATACATTTAAGTGAGACCCGGCTTCAAAAAAGTACATCAATATCACTTAAGAGGCCATATCTCGAAACAGGGTTGCCAGATCTTTAATGTTTTAGACTCGTTGGAAAGGTCTTTTGATAATCTAACCAACGATGGGTCGGATGATGGACCCGGACATAGTTTACATACATTTAAGTGAGACCCGGCTTCAAAAAAGTACATCAATATCACTTAAGGAGCCATATCTCGAGACAGGGTTGCCAGATCTTCAATGTTTTAGACTCGTTTGAAAGGTCTTTTGATAATCTAACCAACGATGGGTCGGATGATGGACCCGGACATTGTTTACATACATTTAAGTGAGATCCGGCTTCAAAAAAGTATATCAATATCACTTAAGAGGCCATATCTCGAGACAGGGTTGCCAGATCTTCAATGTTTTGGACTCGTTGGAAAGGTCTTTTGATAACCTAACCGACGATGGGTCGGATGATGGACCCGGACATAGTTCACATACATTTAAGTGAGACCCGGCTTCAAAAAAGTACATCAATATCACTTAAGGAGCCATATCTCGAGACAGGGTTGCCAGATCTTCAATGTTTTGGACTCGTTGGAAAGGTCTTTTGATAACCTAACCAACGATGGGTCGGATGATGGACCCAGACATAGTTTACATACATTTAAGTGAGACCCGGCTTCAAAAAAGTACATCAATATCACTTAAGGAGCCATATCTCGAGACAGGGTTGCCAGATCTTCAATGTTTTAGACTCGTTTGAAAGGTCTTTTGATAATCTAACCAACGATGGGTCGGATGATGGACCCGGATATAGTTCACATACATTTAAGTGAGATCCGGCTTCAAAAAAGTATATCAATATCACTTAAGAGGCCATATCTCGAGACAGGGTTGCCAGATCTTCAATGTTTTGGACTCTTTGGAAAGGTCTTTTGATAACCTAACCGACGATGGGTCGGATGATGGACCTGGACATAGTTTACATACATTTAAGTGAGACCCGGCTTCAAAAAAGTTCATCAATATCACTTAAGGAGCCATATCTCGAGACAGGGTTGCCAGATCTTCAATGTTTTAGACTCGTTGGAAAGGTCTTTTGATAATCTAACCAACGATGGGTCGGATGATGGACCCGGACATAGTTTACATACATTTAAGTGAGACCCGGCTTCAAAAAAGTACATCAATATCACTTAAGGAGCCATATCTCGAGACAGGGTTGCCAGATCTTCAATGTTTTGGACTCGTTGGAAAGGTCTTTTGATAACCTAACCGACGATGGGTCGGATGATGGACCCGGACATAGTTTACATACAGTTAAGTGAGAACGAAATATATGTGAAAACACATTTTTATACATAACTTTTGAACTACTTATCGAAACTTCAATCTGTATAAAACTCGATCTATGGGACCCTAAACCAAGTCGAATGCAACAGGTTCGGGTCAAATCGGTTCAGCCAGTGCCGAGAAACATGAGCTAGTTTGTTGGTCACATACATACATGCACACACACATACACACACACATACATACACACATACACACACACATACACACACACATACACACAGACATTTATTCAATTTTCGATTCTGAGTCGATATGTATACATGAAGGTGGGTCTACGACGTTTTTATGCAAAGTTCATTTTTAGAGCAGGATTATAGCCTTACCTCAGTGAGGAAGGCAAAAACGTTACTTAATCCACCTTTAGGTGGTTGGTGCCTTCCTCTCATTCATAGAGTGATTACAATCCCCTAAAGTGTCCACATGGTTTATGGCAAGGTTACTCTAAGACCTTACAGTAACCTTGGGTTTATGGATCTCCCCTAACGTGATCGCAGCACCTAAGAGGTCCTAATAAAAATAAGTGACGAGTAAAAAAAAACAGACTTCCTACAGACTTTTTGTCAAGATTATGCAGACACGGCCTTTGAGGAAAATGGCATCCCTCTACACGGCACCCTCTACGGCCGACGAGTTGAGGTTATGTGAATTCAGACCATTTTTTAAAACGCTTGTAATTTAAAATAGGTAAGTGAGATCTTGAAAATTCTTACTCCACCTAAAAGGTCTTCTTATATGCTTTCTGAAAATATATAACATGTGATTGTTTCATGAAAAAACCACCCTTTGTACCATAATTTTAATTTAATATGAAACAGTATTTTTAACATAACTTTTTGAAAACATGATAAAACTGCATGAATTTAAATGGCAACTTAGGGGACGTTAAGACGGATCGATTAAAACCATTCCGGCCAAAATCGGTTGAGCCTGTGACAAGATATTCCAGTGACATTGATTTGGTACACATGTCTACATACAGCCAAACATACAGACATTTGCTCAGCTGGTGATTCTAAGTCGATACGTACAAATGAAGGTAGGTCTAGGAGGTTTAACTAAAAAGTTCGTTTTTCGAGTGATTTTATAGCCTTTCCTCAGTAAACTGAGGAAGGCAAAAAACATTTGTCATTGAAAATGTTACGATCCTTTTGAAATGTCAGTCCTCATCAGCTCCCTCCGTGTACGCACGAGAGCATGCAGCTAGTGCTCAGTGCTCCATCGTTTTTTCGATTTTTTTCGCAGTAATTGATTGTGGTTACCCGCGAGTTTGCTTCTCCAGCATGCCAAAGGCCGGCCGTGGCCGTGGCAGTTCGAGTGCGGCCTCGAAAAACCCGCGAAGTTCGTCTACCGGCCGTGTGCAAAAAGGTAAACAAACCAACGCCGTGTCGGCCGCCATCGCGCAGGGGAGCGTCAGCGCTGAAGGCATCGACAAAAAGTTACTACATCCCGGATATGTCCCAAGATCACCAGTGCGAACCCGTTCCGGTACTTCCGGTGCCACGACCAGTGGCACATCAACATCCGCCAACATCCCCATCAGGAACGAGTTCCAGATGCTGAGCGACGACGAAGAAAATAACAACTCTGACGGTAGCAGCACTACCGACGACGACGACGACGATGATGGTCGTGCACGGAAAAAAGTGCCGACGTCAAAAAAGAACAACTCTCCAGTGGAACGTAGACCACCTCCAATTTTTGTTTTGGACACGTTGGCGGACGATGTTGACGAGTTGCTGGAAGGCCTCGGATATTGTCTGAAAATCGGTAAGTCGGCAGTGCAAGTGATCACACTGACCAAAAAGAATTTCGACCTGGTGTTTGAAGAACTGAAGCGTAGCAACTTCAACTTCTACACATTCAACCCCGAGAAGCCCCCTGTTAAGGTCGTCTTGCAGGGTTATCAAGACCGTCCGATCTCCGACCTGAAGGGTCACCTTTCGGACGCCGGAATAAAACCGCGGGAGATAAAAGTACTCTCGCGAAAGACAACAGTCACGGGTGTGCACACACTGTACCTGTTGTACTTCGACCGCGGCACCGCCAAGATCCAAGACCTGCGGCGGACTAAAACGTTGGACGGTTTTTGGGTAAACTGGCGGTTTTACACCAAGAACCCGACGGACGTAGCGCAATGCCACCGTTGCCAGAAATTCGGACACGGCTCGCGGAACTGCAACCTCCGGCCCCGCTGCGTGAAGTGCGGTGAGTCACACCTCTCGGAGGCGTGCGCACTACCACGAAAGGCGGACTTGGGGGACAAGGCAGAACAAACCAAGCCGCGTGTAAAGTGCGCGAACTGTGACGGCAACCATACCGGCAATTACCGCGGATGCGTCGCGCGCAAGGCCTACCTCGAGGAGCAGGAAAAGAGGAAGAAGAAAGCGTCCCACCCTCCTCAGCGAAGTACGAGCGCAGCCGTTCCTGCAGCTGGACAGCGTACGGTTCCAGCGGAAAACTCAGCGTTCCCTCCTGGTTGGGGGCGTTCGTTCGCCAGCGTGGTCGCTGCCGGTAGCGGCAGTACGGCCCAGCAAGAAGTCACCGGGGAAGATCTCTTCACCCTGCCGGAGTTCTTTGCTCTCGCGGGGGAGATGATGACGCGGTTTCGGAGCTGCCGGAACAAGGCGGAACAATTCCTGGCCCTTGGGGAACTGATGATCAAACACGTCTACAAAGGATAAATTACCTGTGATCTAGATATAAGCTTTCTCTTCCTCTATCCCCTTTCCTTTGCAATTTCTGTAAGTTTTTTTTTTTATAGTTTTTTCTTACTCTTGCTAGTGCCTTAGTTAAAGAAATAATTGTTCCTAAATGGATTATGATGCAACACACAGCTGTAAGGAACTCCAAAACTCTGTTATGCACTTCAAAATAACTCATTGTATCTTGATTATTCACCAATAAAACCGAATTGAATTGAATTGAATTGAAATGTCAGTCTTGATTTCAAAATTCTCATAGTTAAATTTTTTCTGAAGAGATAAAAACTTTCACAAATAATTCAATTCTTAAAATTGAAAATTAAACCGTCAGTTGCTGAATAGGGAAGCTGTTTAGTGAATAATTGGAAAAATTATAATATCATGATGTCTTTTCACATGGTCGACTTGGTGAAATCCAGCCTTCAATCCGCTTAAATCACCGTCTCTAAGCGAAGCAAAATAGTGAAACCATTACATGAAATTTCACATTTTATATTTTTTGATCAGATTTTCAATGTTAAAAATTGAAACATGAATGACATGTTTTCCGATAAAAACATTGTCCAAATTTTAAACTCAAGACATTCAAGCAAATAGAAGCCGTAATAATCAAATGCCTTTTCAGGTAAAAATTGTAATGCATGAGCAACTAAAAAAAACTAATTTGAAATGTCAAGTTTCTCACAACTTTTCAAAATTGTATAAGCCCAAGACTACCCTAGATTTCTGAAAACGTAAGTCGTTTGAGACAAAACGAATCACCATGCGTTTGTGTATGCGTGTGAGTATTCTCTGTTGTGGTTGTTAACCTCATGCCTTCGTCCAGTTCCACGTATGGTTCCTTTCAGAACGCCAACCTCACCATCGAACAAAGCACAACCAATTTGTACGCTTCATTAAAATCTGGCCAATCCACGAGGCGACCTAAGTTCCCCCATTGAGGAAGCAGCACACCACCACCGGATGGAAAATTGCCGAACATTGGACCCATTTCCGCTAAACGGTCTCCGAGAGTTGGATCGTGCCACCCAAGGGGGACGGGGGGAACCGTCTTGCCAATTCAAAGTGTCTCGAAGGTGCCCCGAGCAATACCCTCTCTCCCTCCTCCAACACAATCCATCTCCGACTAAAGGGAAACATTTTCTTCAAACTTCATCTTCTTGCGGAACTGGTGGCCTCACCCAGGCTCCGGAACAACCCCCGAGGAGAGGCACCCTCACCGAGGAGAAGATTGAATAAAGTGGCCGGTGAACTGAACAAGAAGGGAAATTGATATGAAAATTTAAATATAAATTAATTTTGCCCCGCAAGCTAGAGGAGACATGATCCGCGCGGGAGGACGGTCGGAGATCCTTGCAACAATGGCTGTGTGTTTGCTTCGGAAGCCTCGTGGAAGTCGTCCCAGCTGCAGAGTCGAGTACGGAGTGGTGTTTTGCACGAAGAAACAGATTAAAAGTACTCGAATGTCTTGAAATTTAAGGTAGCGATTGATGGTGATGCAAGTTTAAGTGATGATTTCAAATTTTGAGAACAAATTCAGTTGAAGACCTTTTAGTCTGAAGAACTTCAAAACCTTAGTTGTTTGATTTTTGAAATTCCAATTCAACTACACTTTCATCAGTTTTTTGTCTTTATTTTTGAATTTGAAAAAATAAACCTTTTATCATAATCATCCAAAAAGCAATATTTTAAATAATGCTTTCAAACTCAACGTTTCAACGCAGCCCAAACATTTTCCCCTCCCAGGTCGTTGCCGAATTTCCCGGAATGCATCAAACTGCAGTTAGTTATGCAGTTGACACATTTTCGCAGCTCTAGCTCCTTGTCGTCGTCGTATCGCACCAGGACGTGACTTGCAGAATTAATCAAGCCCCGGTTCAGTTTTGCCTTGCTCAAAGGAAGCTCACCCCCGCCCCTCCTCCTGTGTACATCCTGGGGGGTGGAAAATTAACGATATCGTTTTTCAATTTCCTTCCGGGCTCACTGTCTCAATAGAACTGCTGCACCATGTTTTATCATTAGAGAAGCTGAGCTGAGCGAGCAGTAATGAATGGATTGGTGTTCAAGCGGAGGGTGACTGTCTGTCAGTCGGTATTGATTGAATGGTTTTTGAATGAAGTTCGCTGGCAATTACTGTTGGAGAAGATTGTTCGCTTTTCGGAGGTTGCTCACAAAATTAATTCAATCAAAATTAGCTTTTATCATTCAAAACACGTGCAGCAATAAACATCATTAACAAATTTTAATCAAGATGACGACACTTCGCCCATCCAGCCAACAGTAAATCTAATTTCGAACCCCGTCTGCGTTTCGTCAATAAAGTTAACACCCTGTTGCAACTTGGCCATTTAAACGTCTGAATCATTAAAAAGGACGACAGCCCCACCCCCCGGAAAAGTGACCGCGTCTTGGTCGATTTTGTCAAACCCACCCCACGAGATATCGGACGGGGGCCTTTGGAAAATGGGGAAGCTTTCCACTTCATCGCCTTTTATTGAATATTAAGCGCTTTTCGATACTGGCAGAATGAAGGACTTGTGGACTTTGGAGATGTGTGGGGAAGATACTTCTCCAAAGCCAGGATTGTGCAAGATCGTAAAATGGGGATAATGCCGACGAACGTGCTGAATGGGGGCCAAGAAAAACTGTGCTGCTGGTACTTGGGGAAAATGGACTGGGCTGGAGAGGAAATCTTTCGATTTCAAGTTTAACAAAGATATACGATTTAAATACATAAAATTCAAGATGACTGCTGAAAACTTCAGAGAGTATTGAAAATAAATATTTTTTTTTTAAAGTAGAAATAAGATCAATGGGTAATGCTCCGCCAACTCACACAGCAGTTGCCCCGACCCCTCTTCGATTTGCGTGGAACTTTGTCCTAAGGGGTATCTTTTGTCCCTGATCACGAATCCGAGGTCCGTTTTTTGATATCTCATGACGGAGGGGCGGTACGACCCCTTCCATTTTTGAACATGTGAAAAAGAGGTGTTTTTCAATAATTTGCAGCCTGAAACGGTGATGAGATAGAAATTTGGTGTCAAAGGGACTTTTGTGTAAAATTAGACACCCGATTTGATGGCGTACTCAGAATTCCGAATAAACGTATTTTTCATCGAAATTACGAAAAAAAGTTTTGAAATCATTCAGTTTCAGTTTTCAGTTTTTGGATCATTCTCTGTGGAGACGTCGTTTGTACTGCAGTTATTGTTTACTCGCGACTTTCAACTCGTTTTATTTTGGTGTTATACTTACTGTTCCGTATCAATTCTGGTGTCAACAGTTTCCTGGGACAACTCCTCTACCGTGTGCTGTGTTGGCGGTTGAAAATATTGCGAAAAAGCCGATAATTAGAGCAGTGTTTTTCGTGTCTGCGGCAAAATTGTTTGCCTTTCTGCGATCACTTAGCCGAACCCTCGCAGTGAGACCAACTCATCCTCGCTCCCATATCACTGCTCACCGTTGCGCACTGCCATCTATACGACGCTAGCGGAAGCCCCGCGTCAGTAAGAGCATCGTTACCGGGAGGAGCAAAATGTCGATGTGCAAAAAGTGCCAGAAGAATGTGGCAGATTCTGACAGGATTTTCTGCCGTGGTTTTTGTGGTGCAGTGTTCCACATGATCTGTGCGAAGGTGGACTACCCACTGCTCGACCAATTGGCTTTGTACGAGGGAAACATGTTTTGGATGTGTGACACCTGCGCGGCAAACTTTGCGAATCGCACTTTCCCTGCGGATACTTTTCGCCCGGTTCCCGCCACTAGCGGTGCACCGGACGCACTGAGCTCGCTTCAAGCGGATGTTTCGGAGCTGAAAACAGCGATCCTATCCCTTACGGCCAAGATCGACAAACAACCGACCCAGCGGCCAACCACTCCGTTAAAACCGCGCGGTTTTAAAAATGGCTCCGTAGCATCGCAGTTCTCGAGAACCCCAAAACATCGCAGAAATGGAACCGCTGTGGGCGGGCTGGTTACGTACGCCAACTGCGGACGGGAACCAAAAACGCTCAACGTCACGATGCAAACGGTGGATATTTCTGACGAGGGAGACGATGAGCTGGTTCACCTGTACCTATCGGCTTTTGCACCAACCACCTCCGAAGACGATGTCGCCCAGCTGGTCCGTGAGTTTTTGGACATGGAAGATTCGCCGAAGGTCCAGAAGCTGGTCCCGAAGGGGAAAGATCTGTCCACGCTTTCCTTCGTATCCTTCAAAGTCAGCGTCAGACCGGAATTCAAGCAAGTTGCCTTTGAGCACGGTACGTGGCCGGAAAACCTCACAGTCCGTGAATTCGAGGGCAGGACAAAAAACGTGGTCATGCTGACGGGGAAATCGGCAGTGCTAAAGCCGCTGGTGGTAGCGGGCAACCCGATAGCACCACAGGGGGAGCGCGGAACGGAGGACATGGACACGTCTACAACTCCCAGAGGACCTCCAGTCGCAGCGAACTCGACGTCGGGCTAAGACCGGGATATACGAAGCAAGGCAACATGGCGACTCCTACTCCATCCGTCACAGTTGCACCCCCGTTTGCCGCTGCCGACACAACCTGTCCCGGTCCTGTGGACGGAGTGCGAGATAGGAGTCGCCAACCTTGCCTCACAGGCAAGTACCCGTATATTAGCAACGCTTCCGCACCCAAACGCTTTCCAACTTTCAGCACCACTTCCTATCCTGAATCAACGCAACGTCTGTCGCCGTCGTCGGCGGAAACTGCCACGGTTTCGCATCAGACGGATACCTCATCTACGGACCATGCCTATGCTGCGCTGCCAACACCGGGACGCCTGTCAGAAAGCACCATGGAAGCCCCCAATCGCTCCGGCGCAGTCGCGCTACCAGCCAGCGGCCAGCCAAGTCGTCCCGGCCCTGCGCTCGGAAGTCGTGAGGGGGTCTTCCAACAATCAACTCCAGGCGAGTATTCCGAATCCACAGTTTTTTATCGTCCTGACAATTTTCCGGCTTGCAGCCCGCCACACCACCTGACCATCTACTACCAGAACATCCGAGGCATGCGGACTAAAACGGATAAACTGCGGCTTGCCCTATTGTCCAGCGACTACGACGTAGTAGTCCTCACCGAAACCTGGCTGCACGGCAAAATTTTGGACTCAGAATTTTCCGCGAACTACAAGATCTTCCGACTCGACAGAAATGCCGCAACGTCCAGCGCAGCCCGTGGAGGAGGTACACTTGTTGCTGTCAAAAGCGGCCTTGGAGCTAGAGAGGTTGAACTGTCAAACTGCGAACGGTTGGAGCAGTCTACAGTTCGTATCAACTTCCACTCCTACGCGCTATACGTTTGCGGAATTTACATCCGGCCACGCTCTACCACCGACGTGTACACCATTCACGCTGAATCCGTTCAACGAATACTCGAGCAAGCAACATATCGAGACGTGGTGGCTGTTCTCGGGGACTACAACTTGCCAGATCTCGTCTGGGTTTTTGATGAAGATGTCGGCGGCTTTCTTCCCGCAAACGCGTCGTCGGATTCAGAGGTGGCTCTCACCGAAACCCTACTGTCCAACGGTCTGGTGCAAATGAACTTCCTGCTAAACAACGCCGATCGTATATTAGATCTCGCTTTTGTTAATGATGCGGCAGCTTTTGAGCTTTTACAGCCCCCAAATTCGCTCCTGCCGGTAGACGCTCCACATCCCCCATTCGTTCTGAAACTGGAGACCAGCACTCGCCCGTCCGGTTCCGAACCGATCGATCAGGATGTTCAAGAGTTTGACTTCAATCGTTGTGACTTCGAAACATTGAATTCAAGGTTGGAAGCTGCTGATTGGAGTACGATGGATACAGCGAGCTCAATCGATGGCGCCGTCGCGGAGTTCTACGACAAGCTGCTCAACGTTCTACGCGACACAGTACCAGTTCGGGCCAGGCGATTCCACTGTCCTTCCAGAACGCCACCTTGGTGGAATGCGCACCTTCGAAACTTACGCAACCAATTGCGGAAGGCACGTAAAAAAAAAAAATTTAAAATGAAAATTTTTGTTCTAAATGAAAAAATGACCCTTCTGGGACAATGTAGATTCGAAAAGTACATTAAATTTCCCATAAAATGACATGTTCCAAAATTTTTTACAGTCGAGTAACGGAAAATGGGAGAATTTTTAAAACTTTTTTAGTGTTTTTTTCGATGAAAAATACGTTTATTCGGCATTCTGAGTACGCCATCAAATCGGGCGTCTAATTTTACATAAAAGTCCCTTTGACACCAAATTTCTATCTCATCACCGTTTCAGGCTGCAAATTGTTGAAAAACACCTCTTTTTTCGCATGTTCAAAAATGGAAGGGGTCGTACCGCCCCTCCGTCACGAGATATCAAAAAACGGACCTCGGTTTCGTGATCAGGGACAAAAGTTACCCCTTAGGACAAAGTTTCACGCAAATCGAAGAGGGGTCGGGGCAACTTTTCCCGATTTCGTGTGAGTTGGTAGAGAATTACCCAATGTATTCTGAATAATTTACAATCGCTTTAAAAAGTTTATTCAACTAAAATATCAATTGATGTAAAGCCCCCTGAGCATGTCCATCACATAAAAAACATAGGGGAAATATACCCATTCTAATCAAACACCTATCTTCGTCATATGGGGAGTTTGATGCTCGATTAAAGCTCCAAAAATACTTTTTAGGCTATAAACTTACCAGCAACAGCACGGCCTCGAGTAAGCACGCAAATTTATGTTATTTACTGGCCAAATTTACTGGATCAAATTTAATGCATTTTTGATCATAATTTCTATTTTGCGAGACCATTTCTCATCATTTTGGTGGTACACACAAACACACGCAAGATCAGAAGTTAACTGCTTAACGAAAGTCGACATCAATATCTTTTCACTCGCGCCAACGATTTCAATGCGCTTAAAATATAAAATTGTTTCCAGCTACCGGCAACATGTTCTTTTAACCATTACTTAGTCACTCACTTGAAAAATAATCCCGAAAAATGTAAATAATTAGCATGCACAAACAAAAAAACAAAGTCTTTTGACGTTTCAATTTTGACTACACATTCCAAGAAGGCTGAAGAAAACCGAACGAGAAGCGAAGGCAAATAAAGAAAAAAGGGTGGACACCAACACCACCAACATGCTGATGCAGCGCCTGTTAGAGTGAGCAAGTGCTGTCAGGAAACTTTCGCTATGAATGCTACTTTTCGTGAGTGTTCGCTTAAAATTTCATCAATTTTGGCAGCACTAAGCAGACCCAAAAGAGCGCTGGAAGAAAAAAAAGAACTAAGCTGAAAATAGAAAAATGGGCGTGGCCCAATGCACTCGACTGGTTAGAATGCATTTTTGGAATATTTTTTCAAATGCTTGTTAACCCTCTACAACCTAACCCCGCCTTAAGACGGGCTTCGATCTAAAAAATCGCCAAAAATCAATTGTCCATCCGATTTTTGATCTTTAAAAAGCATTGGAAAGAAGAACTCTTAAAATTTTAGAAAATTTCAGGGTTGGAAGTTTTACTTGTTTTATGTGACTTTGCCAATGTTTTTAAAAATGCCATTTTTTTAGGGGTCAACTTTGGCTGTGTTTTTTACTAACATTTCCTATATTTTCAGTAAAAATAAGTATGCAGTAATTTTTGTAGTGTCTCAGACTAAGCCTCTACATTTTTATTTGCACATTAAATGATGATGGTGCGATTCTATAGCAGAAAATGTGAAAAACATGCAAAAAATTGAAAAAGTGACTGTAAAAACATGAAAAAATTAGATAGGCGAAATGTAATTATATTAGGTGGTAGAGTAGGCCAAATACTACCAAAAACAAGCATAAACTAAACAAGATAAATGCAAATTAAAATACTAAAAATGAAACAAGAAAAACATCAAACAAGAGAAGTAAAGTTTTTCGTAGAACAAAAGTTGCTCAAAATGACCTCCTGAACACGGGAAAAATAAATATTTTCGAAAAAAAAATTTGGGCGGTAGAGGGTTAAAAGCAATAGCATAACCTTTAATAAAAGTGAAAATAAACAGAAATGTTCACAAAAAGTTGCTCTACTCGTTGGTGTACTTGGTTTTAGTGAATTTCAAGGAACAATCCAGATTATCCAGCATCATTCAAACACGACCGCTTATTTGGCTTAAATGGGCATATTTCCCCTATCTGTTTAATTATAATTTTTCTAAAAATATTTTTACATGATTTGTTTACAAATCAAATTATTCGCTCTACAGCATTGCCTTGGCGTTCTCGATTAAGAAATTCCTACTCGAAACTAGGTGTTCGAAGGCTTGATTGTTGAGGCAATTGCAAACCTCTTTTTACACCTAAGCTTCCATCCATCACGGGATTCGAACTGACGACCTTTGGATTGTGAGTCCAACTGCCTACCAGCGACTCCACCGAGGCAGGACCCAGGGAGACGACTCCTACACCTAGACTGAGATATCCACCTAACCTCCAGGTTAGACCGGGGACAACATTTACTTCCCCGTCCGACAGAAGGCGTGATCAGACAAATCTCGTCTCAAAAGTTGCCACCGGGACCATCTGGGATCGAACGCAGGCCGACTGGGTGAGAGGCAACCACGCTTACCCCTACACCACGGTCCCGGCACATGATTTGTTTAATCATTATAAATGTACAGCATAAAATGTGTAAGAACATTCAAATGATTCCAAATAATCTCTTTCCTGCATCGCTCACTCTACCGGATTTCCCGTTCATCAGAGGGTCCCTCTTTGAACCACCAGTTACGAGTGCAGAGGGGCTTGGCTTTAAACTGTTCGATTTAAGATTTCGTTACACGAAGCACCACGGAACGGAACCGGCAAACGATTTGGGTCGTCGCCCAGCAGCGCCATTATTGGAGAGTGCTTTCCGAGAAGGTAAAACGTCCGACACAATGAAGCGTTCGATTTACCTTCGTTGAATTCAAGTGAGAAGGAGTTTTGGTTCGTTTGAACAAATTGACATTGATCGGCATCCGGTTTGAGTCGTGTGATCCTTTATATTTCAAGAAAATTCCAAATAGAGAAATATTCCACCTATAGTATAATAGTAAATTCCCAATTTCCTCAACCATAATTTACCTCCTTTATCACTAATAACAAGTCACTCATGCTTATCACTGTCACCACTCGTTCAGCCAGCATATCGTTTCTTGTTCAGCACTCGAGTACGTGTTTTACGGGTAATAAAAAGGTGATGACCCCACTAATCTGATTGGGCCACACTTTATGGTATTCTCGTGTAAGCGTGAGATGAATGAAATGTGGGTGAGGTTTTTCCGAAGCAATTGTGAAAAAAAAATATGACGACACCTTCAGCGTTTAGTGAGATGGTTTATTAAATGGTACACAATCTTACCCCATAATTGACGAATGAAAAGTCAGCTTGGGTGCGGCTGACGTAGTCCGTGTACCGTTCCTCTAAAGCTTTATCCAGGTGGTATTTGATGAAGTTTTCTCGATCTGAAAAAAATGTAAGCAAATTAAATATTTTCACAAGAATATAACAAGTTTGTATTGAAATAATTAATCAGTTTTAAAAATTTCACCACCAAATACTTTTTTGGTCATCTATGTGAGTCACACTCGTGTAAATCTTTATTGATTCATTACAAAGGAGATTTCTAAGGTAAAAGCTTGTTTAAAAAAGATGTTTATACCATTCAGCAAATAAGGCCACCGCAAATTTCATATTTTTCTCCGATTTGTGGAAATGGAATACTCTCATGTTGCAACAAAATCCGCAATATTTCCGGTAAAAATATTTTTTCCCATTTGACGATTAAAGCGAATAAGCAATTCCCCTTGAGTACGCTGCACGGTATGACGGAAGGAAAATATTTTACGATGTACGATTCAAAATATTCAATCGGTGAAATTTGCGATTTTCAGAAAAAAAACCCTATTTAATATTACCAAGAGATGAAATAGAGTCTTCCAAACAAAATGATGGAAATCCGACAAAAATATTCAAATTATTCGCTCTACCACATTGCCTTGGCGTTCCCGATAAAGAGATTCCTACTCGAAACTTGATGTTGATTGTTGAGGCAATTGCAAACCTCTTTTTACATCTGAAGCTTCCATCCACTCCGGGATTCAAACTGACGACCTTTGGATTGTGAGTCCAACTGCCTACCAGCGACTCCACCGGGACAGGACCCAGGGAGATGACTCCTACACCTGCACTGAGTTATCGACCTAACCTCTAGGTTAGACCGGTGCCAACATTTGCTTCCCCATCTGACGGAAGGCGTGATCAGACAAATCCGATCTTAAAATTTGCCACCGGGACCTTCTGGGATCGAACCCAGGCCGACTGGGTGAGAGGCATCCACGCTAACCCCTACACCACGGTCCTGACAAAAATATTATAATAAGCCAGAAAGAACATTTTCAAGCGCAGCGTAAAACGCCCAAGCGTAAATGTGCTGGCGTTATGCTAAATTTATGGATCTGTATAAAACCAAAAATTTAATAGGAAAAAATAGGTTAATAATAGAACGTAAAACACTAGTATGGCTATATCTATGGAAGTATGGCTGATTCTGAGAAAATTGTCCGCAATCTGCTAAGATATCAAGGGTTGGCTTGAGACATTTTTCTCTGTTACGGCAATCAAAAACCATCCACATTAACGACCCCCGGGTCTTTTGTGGTCTCTATTGCAAGTTTCTGCTCGAACCTAGGAGTCCGAAGGCTTGAATGGGGAGAGCACCCAAACCTCTTTTACTCCAAGGAACCTTCCACCCTGGTGTTTGAACTGACGACCTTTAGATTGTGAGTCTAACCGCCGCCAGCGATTCCACCGGAGTAGGCTTGGTTTGGTGTGTTGTTTGTACTTATGGCATGGAGACGACTCCTACACCTGGAATGACTTAACGGCCTAACAACCAAGGCCGGGACCGACATTTTACTTCCTCATCCGATGGAAGGTTGCAGCAGATGGGAATCGAACCCAGAATCATCCGCTTACAAAGCGGACAGCGTAACCATTCGGCCACGCACTGCCACTGTTACGGCAATACATTTTTCAAATGTTTCATTTTTGGGCACAAGCAGATTGAGGTGCATGTTTGCGATTGTTTTTTTGTTTCAAATTTATTTTTTTGAACTTGAAATTGTTACCTATCAGTGAAAAAGTCCAAAAATACCTCTAAAAACTAGTTTTGACCACTTTTGCCGGTCAGATACAGACAGGGTAACCAGGTCAAAATATATGAAATGTGGTAAAGTATCGATTAAAAATCTGGAAAAATCTTTACAATTCTGCTTGGTGAAGAAGAGGGAGGATAATAGCTGATTAAAAAGTTTGAAAAATTCAGATGGTGTCACTGATTTAATGTTCTTAAAAATGTTAAATTAACATTTTTACACAAAGAAAAAAAATGATGGTAATATTCATCAGGAAATGATGATACATATTGTGTCAAAAAAAGATTATTTTTACCTCTGAAAATGATGAATTTTCATAAGTTTTTGATGAATATTCATCATGTTTACATTATTACACATTTTTGAAGTAATATTACACAAAAAGAAGTAATATTCAACCAACCAAATTTTAAACCTTCAAAATTTCAACTTTTGTTTTCTGTGCAAGAAAAACACATTTTAAATGGTATCAATTTTAATGAAATTTGCTCATTTTATCAAAAAGCTGTTCAAAATGGGCATAAAGTAAATTATCTAACAAACTATGTCACAGAGGCACTGAAAAGGGTGATCCTTTATTCATATCATCATCTGGGGTGAACCGGGACAACAGCCTGGACAGGAACAGAGTTTTAAGAGCACTTTAAAGCTTTAAAATTAGAAAACGATGCACTATTTGTGTTCTAATCTAATCAAACATACCGTAAAACGGGGTTACTATCACGGAGAAAAAAGAGCTCCCAGAATCGTGAACAAGCGTTCATGAAAATGGTTCCCACTTTCATTAAACACGAACAAAGTGTTCAAATCCCATGGTACGATTTTCAAAAACGTACACAGAAAAAAATGATGGTAATATTCATCAGGAAATGCTAACAGATTTTGTGGCAAAAAGAATGATTAATTTTACCCCAGAAAATGATGAATTTTCGTCAGTTTTTGATGAATATTCATCAGGTTCACATTTTTACACATTTTTTATGTAATATTACTCAAAAAAAGAGGTTATATTCAACCTACAAAATTTTCAACATTCCAAAATTCAACTTTTTTTTCTGTGTACCATGGGATTTGAATGATGACTCAAGTTAATTTTCATAATTTGTAAATAAGCAATATTTTGTATTGTTTTTCAAAATGTTTAGCATTTGTATAACCTTTAATGATTGAAAACTTTCAAAAAATTCCAAAAAAGTCTCCTCGTGATTTATGGATGGTCCCCAAGAAGCAAAGCCAAGGTTGACCCCAGAATTTTTTTTTTAAACATTAGGGGTCGTGCATAAACCACGTGGCCTCCTTAGGGGGGGGGGGTTGAAAATCTGACCAAAAAAAAACCACGAAAAGCCATGGGGGGGAGGGGGGGGGTCGACGGCTGACCACGTTGCCTATCAAAAAAATATTTTCTATAAAAATAAACATCAAAAACTGTGCTAATTAAATTTTATGACATGCATACACTTCAATCTCAAGATACCTTGTATTGTCTTGTGAATAAAAAAAAACAATTTCAGGATTATCGCGCAACATTTCGGTTTCACTACTACATTTGCAGGTGAATCTCCTAACATTAGAAAATAACCCGTCACGATTTTTCTTTTCAAACGATACTTATCTACTTTGAAATTCACCGAAAAATTGTTTTCTGATAGATATTCATTCGTATGAGCGAAAGCCATTTTCTTCTCCCCGAGAAAAGGACTAAAGTGAATATGAGCTTGGCATTTTGATCTAAGAGATAATCCATACTCATGAGTTACATAATTTGGGGTTTTATAACAACTCATTCGAACGAATTTTAAAACAGCTTTTAAATTTAGAAAATTTATATATTTTCCTGAAACTGTATGTTTTATTTTACAAGCAGTCAAGGCACTCATTGATCCTCACACATATTTTAACCAATTAAGTTGCTATTCTGTACAATGTTGTTGCATAATATAAATCAGAACCAGGATCAGATGAATTTTTGATAAATTTCAAATTTCTCAAGAATTTCCGGGATTTCCCGGGAAATTTGAAACCCCGGGAAATTGGACGCTTTAAAAAGCCTCCAACACCCATTACTTTGTTTAGAAATCAAGAGGAAATCCATTTTATTCGCGAAAATTTAACACGTAGCCTTATGTGTGGGACAAACTTCAAAAGCGTTTTGCTCAGCATGCTGTTTTTTGCATATGGGACATTTTTGCGAACATGGGCAGTATTCGTGAATAAAACTTTAATGTAACGCTATTAAAGATCAATATAAATAAAAAATATTTCAAAATCAAACCATTCGCATTAACGACCCCCGGGTCTTTTGTGGTCTCTATTGCAAGTTTCTGCTCGAACCTAGGAGTCCGAAGGCTTGAATGGGGAGAGCACCCAAACCTCTTTTACTCCAAGGAACCTTCCACCCCGGTGTTTGAACTGACGACCTTTAGATTGTGAGTCTAACCGCCGCCAGCGATTCCACCGGAGTAGGCTTGGTTTGGTGTGTTGTTTGTACTTATGGCATGGAGACGACTCCTACACCTGGAATGACTTAACGGCCTAACAACCAAGGCCGGGACCGACATTTTACTTCCTCATCCGATGGAAGGTTGCAGCAGATGGGAATCGAACCCAGAATCATCCGCTTACAAAGCGGACAGCGTAACCTTAACCTTTAACCTTTCGGCCACGCACTGCCAAAAAATATTTATTAATATTAAAAAAACTCATCTTTCATTTTTTTTCAACATAAATATCTCAGCAACCAAAAGTATGATCAAAATTGTAAAATTATAAAGAATTTCCTGATCTTTCAGCTAGTTATGTTTTCAATTAAAAAAAAAATGGATAAATCATTTGCTAAATTTAACTTTTTGAAAAATTTATATTTAATAATAAATTAATGCGATCGATTTTTTTTATATATGTAGGTATATTTTTGAAGTCAGATTTTTCTAAGGATCTTATGTGACTATGAAATATAGATTGAAAAAGGATAAAAAAACTTGCAACAATATTTAAGAAACAAAACTTTAATTTTTTTCTTAACTGTTTATATTTGGAAGATTGGATTAGTCACTAAAATATTCGAACCATTTTTTTTATAAATAAATCAAAAACTTACAAAATATTTGAAACGTAGTATTTAAAAAAAGAAATGCTCATATTTGAAAGAATGGCAAAATGCTCAAAAACATTACATCAGTCAAGAATAAGTTTTAAAAATAAAACAAAAAATATTTTAGAACTCAAACTTTTTTTTAAGAACTGCTCAAATTTGAAGGAATGGAAAAACTCACAAAAATATTACGACAATGAAGAATTTTTTTAATAAAATAAAAGCTAAATGATATTTTTAGAAGTCGAACCTTTTATAAAGAACCTAAAAGAATGGAAAAAATCACAAAAACATAACGACAGTCAAGAATAAGCTCTTTTATAAAAATATAAAACTATTTTAGAAGTTTACTTTTTTTAAGAACTGCTCATGTTTGAAAGAATGGAAAAACTCACAAAAATATCATGACAATCAAGAAAAGGTTGTTGTTAGAAATCCAAAATATTTCAGAAGCGATTTTTTTTTTTCAAAGAACCGCTCATGTTTG
This sequence comes from Culex pipiens pallens, assembly GCF_016801865.2. Classification (NCBI taxonomy): domain Eukaryota; kingdom Metazoa; phylum Arthropoda; class Insecta; order Diptera; family Culicidae; genus Culex; species Culex pipiens. Next base: position 87,619,116 of record NC_068939.1, on the reverse strand, counting down.
AAAGAATGGAAAAATTCACAAAAAAATTATGACAATCAAGAATAGGTTGTTTTTAGAATAAAAAAAATGAGAAGTCGCCTTTATTTCAAAGAACTGCACATGTTTGAAAGAATTATCCCATTCTCATACTCACAATATCTCACTCAAAGAAAAAATCGGATTTGTTAGTAAGAAAATATGTTTTTCAAGAATATTTAAGAAGTTTATATCATTATTATTATTTTTTTCATTTTTTCACATTCGACCTTTTATCCTTACGACATTTTGTCCAGTCGACCTTTTGTCCATTTTCGACCTTTTGTCCATTCGACCTTATGTCTTTCGACCTTTTGGCATTCGACCTTTGGTCCATTTGACCTTTTGTCGCACATCCGCGAAATAATGGTACAAAATTACTTTTTTGGACACATGGAATCAATGCTCACTTGTTTATGTAATATTTTTATCCGTTTATTTGGTTTGATTTTTTGAGCACAATTCATAGTCTAAAAGCATTTATATTTGATATGCATTACATTGTTTGCAACTAAATAATTTTGGTTTGCAGTGTGTAATCGAACCACTGGTAGGAGACAAACTTTTTCTCAAATTTCTTGTTTGTAGGGTTAACAAAAAAAAACTAAGTTTTGATAATCTTTTTTTTCTGTAACATTACAATTAAATTGTATACTGTAAAATAAATGTATTTAGTGAAAAAAGGAGGTCAGATTGATGCAGACAAATGCATTGTAAATTTAATTTTTGAATGAAACAAGTTTTTTTTCTGATTATTCAGAGAAATAAACCACGTGGCCATAAGGGGGGGGGGGGGGGGGTTGGCGAGAAACCACGAAAAACCATGGGGGGATAGGGGGGGGGGGTTCAAAAATTCCCAAAAAAAGGCCACGTGGTTTATGCACGACCCCTTAGCAAAATCACATTACATAAGTCAAACTTGCAAACAGTAATTATTTTTTTAATTTTAAGAGTTCTTCTTTTCAAAGCTTTCTAAAGATCAAAAATTGATTGAAAAATGATCTTTCGGCAAATTTTTAAATCGAATCCCGGCTAGAGGCGGGTATGGGTTGTAGAGGGTTAATGTATACCGCCAACTGGGGTGAATCAGGACGGATGGGGCAATAGGGTGTAATATGGCTGTATGGAAAAAATTAAAGTTGTCCAAATTTAGTGAACACAGCACTTTTTAAGTTCCTATTGGGGTCCTCAACAACTCCTCAAAGTTTGGGACCGATTGGTTTAGTCTTCACATTGCGCAAAGCGATTAATTTTTCCATATAAATTTGTATGGAGAAAACCATTTTTTTGGATTTTGATATTTATTAAATCCACGTTTCATGCTATATCAAAACCGTACTCATATTCGGATGCTCTGGAATCTGCTCTACAACTTTTCAGAAGAGAGTATGGTGCTAGTTTGCCCCTTAAAAATAGATACAGCGTGTTCAAAACTCGTCTCAAACGTGTTTTTTTGCTCGAAAATCACATTTTAGACGAGTTTTGAGGGCGCTATATCTTCTTTCAGGAGCAAGTTAGCACCATACTCTCTTCGGCAAAGTTGTAGAGCACCTTCCAGAGCATCCGAATATGAGTCTGGTTTTAATATGGCATGAAACGTCGAATTGTTAAATATTAAAATCCTAAAAAATAGTTTTCCCCATACAAATTTATATGGAAAATTGAATCGCTTTGCGCAAAGTGAGGACTAAACCAATCGGTCCCAAACTTTGGGGAGTTGTTAAGGACCCCAAAAGGAACTGAAAAAGTGCTGTGCTGGAAAATCGATTTTGATATTACACTCTAATGGGGCAAATATACCACTTTATTTATTTGTCAATATTTGAGATTTATCTTTTTATCAAAAATTCTTAACTATGGTACCAGATTTTTCACTATCCTAAACTGTAGTGTAAAATATTCATTTATAGCCTCCTAAAATAGCGATTCTCAGCCATCTTTTGGGCTGGTACCCCCTGCCAAGTAAATCAAGTAAGCCCGGTATCCCCGTTGAGAGCTAATCGCTGCAAATATCAAAAACTAAAAATAAAAAATAAAATGTAAAGTCTATTCTATATCACTTTTTAATTCGAGGATCTTTATTTTTACCGAAGACCTATTTTTTCTGAAAAGTCCTGATCAGAACCAAAACTTTGCCGAAGACTCCAAATCAATTAGGTATCTACAGCTGGGGCATTAGGATGTAGCAAAAATGACTTTTTGGCGGGAATTCAGGGGTTTGTTCCAGTGGCCATACTCAACCCAAATCCCAAATATGAGCTTGATTGGACGTAACAGGAGCTGGCGCATTGCATTTGAATTTTTTTTCAAAAATGTCACCTCTAAAGTTTGTCAATTTTTCGAAAAATCGATCTCAGCAATATAAAATGGCGTCTCGGGCGTCGCGAGGTGCGACGCATATCTTTTTTGCCGCCGGGGCCGATTTTATGAAAAATTGCCAAACTTTGAAGGCCTGTACCGAGCTCCAGGGTGCTCCAAATTTCAATGTTATAAATACCAAAAGGTGCGCAAGAATCAGGCCTACACGCCAGTGATGTTGAAAATAAACGCTTGAGTGGCCAAAATGCCTCAAAAAGTGACATTTTTGAAAAAAAAAAACTTTTTTGCGGGTTATATCCCATTTCAAATTCAAATGCGTCCAAAGCTAATATTTGGGATTCGGGCTCAGTATGCCCACTGGAACAAACCTCTGAATGCCCACAAAAAAATTATATTTGTTACACTTTAAGGCATATAAAATTCAGCATTTCTGTCTCACAAGTCGTCAGTTGTGTGCTATCTTGTGACACAACCATTTAGTACTTTTCGAGAAAATCGATTTTTAAAGTTTGTTGGTAAATAATTTCAAAACTATGAATGATAGAGCCAAACTTTTTGAAGCAACCGGTTCGTATACTAACGCTTAACAAACGCTCCAAGTTTCAACTAATTTGGTAACACCAGTTAAAAGATACAGTAAATTATGTAAACAAAAATCTGAAAAGCACGTGTCACAAGTGTGTTTCGAAAGTAAAATTGTACTACGTGTCACAAGTGTGCACAGAATTCCCATACAATGATTTAATCGACTTAATCAGTTTATTTTTATAAACAAAAGATTGCATTGCCTTTAGAAAGCATGTGTGTACATAAATTAGTGAAAAACAAGAAAAATTTTCCACATTTTCCAACAATATGTATGCCGTGTCACAAGTGTGCACAATCCTTTTGATGATAAATTGGTCTATGTCACAAGTGTGTATTGCAATATCCGGGAAACCGAAGCGGTGACTTACAAAGTCACCCCGGAATTCAAATTATTGATTTTCAATGCAACTATGTTTTATCAAAAAAATAGTGCACGCACCTTGTGTGGCCTACCTCAGTACATGTTTCGAAAATAAAAATCTTAAGACAAACCATAAAAGTTAGAAAATATTCCAAAAAGAAATTTAAATTCTGTCAATGTCACCGCGGTTTACGTAACCCAATTGTTGTCCAGTAACAAGGCTAAAACAGCTATCCCAATTCGCCCCATGTGTCCCGTTTCGCCCCATATTACGGTTGTTAGCTCTTAGTGAGTATAAAAAAACTATTCGCTGCTATGTACTTGTGACCGAAATTACATCATGGAAATTTTTAAAATATGTTTCAAATCCCAAGATCTGGATCGTTGATTAAAGCTATACAAAACCACACAAATTACCAAGTGTTACAAGTGTTTGCAGTTCCCGACTCACCTTCCGGTGCAACAGCGTCAAAATATCTCTGCGACGGTGACACTTGCTGCACTTCCTCCTTGGAAGTGCCAGTCCCGTCGACGGCATCGCCAACTTTCGCCCCTAATCCGACGGTAATCAGGAAGATTACGGCCGTTAAGCTGCTTCTTCTTCTGGGCCGTGTTGTCGCCCCTGGCATTATCGTGGTTGCTGACTTGACTCTTCTAATTTCATAGCCCGTTCCGAACGGTTCTGAACGGAAAACAGTCTGAGAAGGGAGTTGAAGTGTTGCTGGAAATGGAGAAGCCACAAGAGAAAGGGAAAAAAAAGCTCAATTTCAACACCACTTCCGCCACCAAATTTTCCCACGTGCTGATTTTCCACCAGATGAACTTTCCCACCCCCCTGACGATGGGCAATAGGCACACTCTTGACTCTCACGCGCTTTTACGCTTCACGGTGTGTTTGGGAGATTTTTGTTTAAAATATTCTTAATCTTTAAAAACTAGATGAAACAAGTTTAAAATGAAACAAAATCTACTTTCAAACTGTTTTTCTTACTAAAATACGCTACAAAACACACCTTGATTCTTCCTTCCTACGATCTGTTTTCACGAACCTCTATCCCCGTTTATTTCACACCCAAATGAACTGAAAATCCGCCCGAAACGATACCTCTCGTTCGCCGTCTAGAGATAGGACGATTACTTTTCTGGATCTACGCGACTAATCTGAGCTTTTTCTTCCTTTCCTCCTATTTTTTGTGTTTTTGCTGAGACGGCTGACTTTCGCACTTTTTTCCCCGGAACGACACGGCGAGGCGTGATTTAGTAGATTGACTCCCGGCTGCGACGGCGAAACAACTGGAATTGGGACGACGCAACTACTTCGAAGGGTGGCTCTTCACGGTCGACTGCCGGCGGGCAGCAATCGAGACCGAAATAAAAATTAATTCCTGGTGCCCGAACCACCCAATATCAGCGCAATAACAACAGAGCAACTCTATGGGACATCGACCGACAATTTTATTTTATACTCAAAGGTGTAAAAAACAGTTTCTGTAGGAAAAAATATATATCCGTTTGAAAATAATGACAATTTTTCTATTTAACTTTTTGTCACTAAAACTTGATTTGCAAAAAACACAATTTTTATTTTTTAATTTATTTTAGGAAACATCAAATGCCAAATTTTTAGAAATTCCCAGGTTCTGCAAAAAATCTTTGACCGAGTTATGATTATTTTAATTATTACTGATATTTTCAAACAAAAAAACGAAATTTTGGTCGCATCAAAATTTCAACTTCATTTTTCGATGTAAAATCAAATTTGCAGCCAAAACGTTCTTTAGTGAAATTATGATAAAGTGAACCGTTTTCAAGTAAATGCCATTTTCAGGTAACTCTTTTGAAAATAGTCGCAGATTTTCATTTTTATAAATTAGTGCACATGTTTAGTAAACAACATTGTTCACCCACTTTTGCGAAAAAAATTTTTTTTGAATGCTGAGAAAATTCTCTTTATTTTGAATTTATGAACTTTGTTGATACGACCCTTAGTTGCTGAGATATTGCCATGCTAAGGTTTAAAAACAGGAAAATTCTAGATTACTTTTTCAAAACAACCAATGCGCCATGGGTTTCCTATGTACATAGGACCTTGTGAAAAAGTAAGCGAGAATTAATGTTTTCTCGCCCAAACAACCCAACATTTTCTAATGTCGATATCTCAGCAACCGAGTTACAATGTTAAAATATGAAACATTCGTGAAATTTTCCGACCTTTTTGAAAACAGTATTTTCAAAATTTTAAATCAAAACTTACATTTCAAAAGGCCAATCAATCAATATAACACCCTTTTCAAATTGTTTTCGTAAAGATCGAAAAACTTTGTTTCATATTTTTAAATTGTAAATCGGACCATTAGTTGCTGAGATATCATTAGAAAACGGTGGGTTGTTTGAGTGAGACCTAGAAAGCATCAATTTTCCTGTTTTTTAACCTTTGCATGGCAATATCTCAGCAACTAATCATCGTATCAACAAAGTTCAAAAGTGCAAAATATAGAGAATTTTCTCAGCTTTTCATTTTATTTTTATTTTTCAAAGGTGGGCAAACATGTGCACTAATTAAAAAAAAAATGCGACTTTATTAAAAAAAATACCTGAAAATGGTTTTCACTTGAAAACGGTGCCCTTTATCAAAATTTCACTATGATACTTTTTGATTGCAAATTTGATTTTATTTGAAATATTTAGCGATCAATATTACGATTATTTAAAAAAAATAAATAGTATGGATTAAAAAAATCACAACACGGTCAAACATTTTTTGCACAACCTGAAAATTTCTGAAAAGCTGCCATTTTATGTCCCCTATAAATAAATCAAAAAATAAAAAAAAGTATTTTTTTGCATATCAAGTTTTAGTGAAAAAATGGTAAATTAAAAATCACCAATATTTTTACCTTGTACATATCATTTTTTTCAGTGTAGTCCTTATTCATACCTACAATTTTGCCGAAAACACCTAATCGATCAAAAAATTCGTTCAAAAGTTACAGAATTTTGAATTTTCATACATCATTTTTGTATGGACAGCTGCCAAATTTGTATGGAAAATTATATGGACAAACTAATGATGCAAAATGGGGGCATACCCTAGGGGTTAATCACTTCGAGTATACTGCATACGCGTATCATAAAAACATAATATTCTCATTGTCTGCATACCGTATTGACGATATAGACCCTATATTCGTCGTATTTGAGGTCATATCTACCCAAATATCAGCGTGAATATCATACGCGCATAATACTCGCGCAGTATTTCTTGGCTGCATACCGTATCGACTCCAATATTGGCTTCATATTGGTGCAATATCTAAAGTGAATTACCCTTTGGGCATACCACAGGTACCAACAAAATTCAAGCCAATTAAAAAATACAAAAATTAAAATTCATAAAAAAGTCCGATTTCGTAGAGAATTGCTATAAAGTGATTATTTTTTATTTCAATATACTATTTCTATATACTGAATTCAGAGCCATCATTGACAGTTATTGCCCCAGAAGTGAAAGACACCATATACCACCTTAATACCCTTAAATACCGGTGCTGAATAGTTCTACTATTTAGCACTGCAATGGGTGCTAAAAAGTTGAATTTTTACACTAGTATCGACTAGTAACATTTTTCATTATATTTATGTTTTGAACGGTGAATTTTATAAACACATGATTGTTTGACATGAACTTCTATCTAGAAGCGTTTTTTCGAAATTGCCAAAAATTATGTTGTAAGAAACTCGTTGCAAAATTTGATTTTTTTTCAGCGCTCGTCGTCTTTATCCAATTCATTAAACCTCGTACGACTAGTGCTGAAAAAGCATTCTTTTTGCAACTTGTTGCATTTACTACTATTCTGGCCAAATTTTTTAACGAGTTTTTATTTTTCTCATTTTGACAATTTGAATATTTTTTAGCCTCAGCTTTATTCACCAAAAATTTGAAAAAAATATGATTTTCCAGAGAATTTCCCAATCTGTTCAACATGTCGATATTGACGCCTTTAAATTAAGGGGGTTTCCCCCTCCCCCCTCAGCAGATTAAAGCAAGAAGTCGATCCAATTTGAGAACACGCCAAACACTTCCGACAGCCACATCGAGAGAGAAGGGTTCGACGGGCGTACTCACCGGGAACGATTTCAGCAAATTCTGGGATAGGTATTCGGAACTTTCCAGCACGGTTCGACCACCCTGACTGGTAAACCACGCCACAGACCAACTTGCTCCGGCAGTTATCTTCCGCTGCCAAGGTTTATGGCCCTCGGAGGGTGTTTGATTGGGAGTGGGGGGATTCGTCACAAAGCGCGCGCTCCACTAATCAGAAGAGTAATATGGGTTTGTTTTATTTGTTTATCATATCACACCGGAATCGAGCCCGAGCCATCCGACGACGTCGGAGGGTGGGAATGTCCTCGGTGGCAAGCGTTAACTTGGTCATAAATATATGCCTGCTGGCGTCTCTTGTGATTGGTGGTGGTTAATGTGACAAGCGGTAGAAAGATAAAACTGAAAGTGGTAGTAATTAATGAAAGTGATCAATTGTAATATAATCAATAGTTCAGTATAGGGAGAAAAAAAAGACAAATGTCATTGACAAATTGAGCTAAGCTTTACAAATTAGTGTAAAATAAATGTTTTTGTGCCTGGCTGCAACTTATTGAACAACGCGTTTTTTTTAAATGTTTTTATTGGTTCATTCTGGGGTCCAAAACCACCTCCCAAAATTTGGGATCGATTGGTTGAGTCCCCGAATGGCGCAAAGCGATTTAATTTGGTATGTTTGTGTGGGAAAAACGATCTTTGCATTATGATTGTAAGAATTTTAAATTTAATCTAATTTTAAACAACATTTGAACCGTGTGTTGGATTTTTCATTTAATTTTAAAAATATAAAATCCCAAATACAAAAAAAAAAGATTTCCCCGTAAATTCTCCAACAGAGCAATTCTGTAAGAAATCAGCCGATTTCGACCATTTTTATTTTTTGTATTTTTTTGGCTCAAACTTAGTGGGAGCCTTCCTAAACACCAAATAAGTCATTTTGTGACATTGTAGCTATACATTAGGATGTAACAAAAATGACTTTTTGGCGGGCATTCAGGGGTTTCAGGGGTTTCCGGTAGGCATACTGAGCATAAATCCCAAATATGAGCTTGATTGGGCGTAACAGGAGCTGGCGCTCCGCCCTTCAATTTTAAATGGGATTTAACCCGTAAAAAAAGATTTTTTCAAAAATTTCACTTTTTGAGGCATTTTGGCCACCAATGCGTTTACCAAAAACATCACTGGCGTATAGGCCAGATCCTTGCGCATCTTTTGGTATATATAACATTGAAGTTTGGAGCATCCTGGAGCTCGGTACAGACCTTCAAAGTTTGGCATTTTTTCGAAAAATCGGCCCCGGCAAAAAAGATATGCGTCGCACCTCGCGACGCCCGAGACGCCATTTGATTATGCTGGGACCGATTTTTCGAAAAAATGCCAAACTTTGAAGGTCTGTACCGAGCTCCAGGATGCTCCAAACTTCAATGTTATATATACCAAAAGATGCGCAAGGATCTGGCCTACACGCCAGTGATGTTTTTGGTAAACGCATTGGTGGCCAAAATGCCTCAAAAAGTGAAATTTTTGAAAAAATCTTTTTTTACGGGTTAAATCCCATTTAAAATTGAAGGGCGGAGCGCCAGCTCCTGTTACGCCCAATCAAGCTCATATTTGGGATTTAGGCTCAGTATGCCCACCGGAACAAACCCCTGAATGCCCGCCAAAAAGTCATTTTTGTTACATCCTACTATACATACAAATCTAAGGAGTTGCCGTGGCTGACTGGTTACGGTGTTCGCTTTCTAAGCGAATGGTCCTGGGTTCGATTCCCATCTACTCCCAACGAGAAAGTATCGGAAATATTAATCTTGAAACTCTGAACATGAACGAAAAATCAAAGTCACCCGAGTCGGGGTTCGATCTCCCGTCCTTTGGATTGGTAAGCAAAAATGCTAACCACTAGGCCATCACGGCTTGGTAAGCGACGTCTGGAATTAGGAATACTGTTACTATCAAACTATATACGCGCTGGGTCCTTGTCCATTTGACAAGGGTTCGGAAGTTCTAAATAACGTTTGAACCCGATTGGTGCAAACGTTCTTCAGGGCGGGGCTTGTCGATAAAAGCTGAGGGACCTCGCGCTCGGCTAGCCAGCGTAGAAATGGGTCACCGAAGCTCGGCAGAGCTAACACCTTCCAAATGCCTATGCGAGTTATTTGCATGTATATAATGTAGATCTAAAAATACATGGAAACAACTCAATTTGTAAGAAGCGACCGCGTGGTCCCGTTTGGTTGGTTGCACACACACACACACACATCCTACTATACATACAAATCTTCGTACAATTTTGGCATCTATATACAAAATTGTACGTAAATATTCGAAGATCTGTAACTTTTGAAGGAATTTTTTGATTGATTTGGTGTATTTGGCAAAATTGTAGGTATTGATGTGGACTATTCAGAAAAAATAGGTTCACGGGAAAAATTGTGGTTTTAAAATTATTTTTGTCACAAAAGATCCATTCCCCATGATCGGTATTTTTTTATTTTTAAATTTTTTAATTGTTCTAAGGACACAACCCCGCATCTTTGAAGCACTCAGAAGAATGGAACAAATTTTGGCGACGAGTCTTTTACTTAAAATTTTATAACTTAAATTTTTATGTAAAATCGAGTTTGCTATCAAATAATCAAATAATCTCATTTCTAAAAATAATTTATTCGAAAAGTTCAGAAAAATTTCCTATAATTTCGTTTAAGAAACATTGCAGATTGGACCACTGGTTGCTGAGATTTAGCGTATGAAAGAAAATAAAACAGGAAAATTGTTTTTTTAAAACTCACCCAAACAGCCAATGTCTCACCCAAACCTTTCAATGTCTCAGCAAATAATGGTCCGATATTCAATGTTTAAATATGAATCATTCGTGAAATTGTCCGATGTTTCCGAAAACAATATTTTCATATTTTTTAAATCAAGGGCCCTTTTGAAATGTTAGTCTTCATTTCAAAAAATCAAACGAATGTTTTATATTTTAACATTGAAAATCGGATCATTAGTTGCTGAGATATCGACATTTTCAATCGCTTTGCGCCAATCGATCCTGAATTTTGGGATGTTGTTTTTTGCCCCTGAAATATAGATTTGGTATTATTCTCATTTTTTTATTTTTTATGTATTATTTTTCTTGAAAATTTTGATGCTTTTTATTTAAAAAAGTTTTTAATATATTTTCCAACAATTTTTCTAATCCTAAAGCCTGGAAATCGTGAGACGACATTTAATGGAAACTAAGAATTGATATTTTGATGAAAATTTACATCTTTGTCCAGAGTTAGACCGAGACTTTAGACGTATTTTTGAAGTTTTAGGTGAAATATTAGGTTTTTTAACTTCAAATCGAGATAAAATCAGTTTTCACCGACAGAATATTTTGGGAATCGATTTTTCTGACTCAGAATAGTCTCCCCAACAACCTCCAGGAGGAATTTCCGAGGTGCATGCAAGTTGCATAATAATCCCCTTCTTACCCACCGTGTTATTCAATCTTATTAATAACTCATGCAGGCATTTTTTGTTTTCATTTAAGACAAAAGAGTTTATTTTTAATTTAAGTTTTTTTGCAACTGTGTATGTTTAATAGAGTGTAAAAATCTTCTACAAACCCAGTTAGAAATAATCAAATCTACTAAAATCTCATCCAGACTCCTACTCAGAAAAAATGAAAGTACCAAGTTCCTAAATTCTAGGAATTTTGGCTCCTTTCCTTATTAAGTAATCCAAAAAACTCGATTAATAAATAAGGAAAAGAGGCAAAATTCCTAAAATAAAGGAATTTGGTTTTTATTTCAGTCTAGTTAAACACGCAAATTTATGCCATTTACTGACCAAAAAGATCAAATTTAATTCACTTTTGATCATAGTTTCTATATTGCGAGACCATTTCTCATCATTTTGGTGGCACACACATCCACACGCAAGATGAGAGGTTAACTGTTTAACGAAAGTCGCCATCAACATCTTTTCACTTGCGCAACGATTTCAAAGCGCTTAAGGTATAAAGTTGCTTCCAACTACCGGCAACATGTTCTTTTGCACATTAGCTAGTCACTCACTTGAAAAATAATCCCAAGACATGTAAATAATTAGCAAGCGCCATAAAAAAAAAACAAACGCGTCTAGTCTTTTGACGTTTCAATTTTGACTACCCATTCCAATCGAAGGCTGACAGGCCACTAACACCACCAACATGCTGGTTAGTGTGGTTCAGGGCTCCTTGGAAATGCAAAAATGTCAGCAAGACCGCTGCATTGTTGATAAAAACATTGTTCTATGTCCACAGAAGCTCCCCTGAAATTTTCAGCCAATTTGGTTCAGGTTTCATCAAAGCTCTATGGCTTTTAAGTTTGTGTGAGATTTTCATTGTTTTACTATGGGGAAAAAACCTTTTTATATTTTGTTACCGCAAAAAATCACAATTCCAATCAAATAAACTAAAACTTCAGATTTATAGAGATTATGGTATGGAGAACAACTTTCTAGAACATCACAACTTAATCTGAACTAATCTGGCTTAGTTATTAGTGGATTAAGCCAAGATGTACTTACTGTATTTTACAAAGGGCCAATGCTGGCATTTTTCAGATTTCATCTAGGCGCTCACTGTGATCTGTTTTTTTTCCTCACCAGGCAACTTGTTTGTTGTCACTGTCAAAATATTTTTTCAGGTCAAACAATGAGATGGTTTGTTGAGATCATCCGGACAAATTGACCAGTTTTTTGTTGTTTCAGGTCCCACCGCGGTGCATCAAGAAGAACAAGGAACTAATCATGCAGCAGACCCAATAAATTTGAAGTGGCCTGTTTTCCCTGGAGTTCCTGAAGTTTTTAAGGGCGATGTGGCAGATCTTAAAACAATCAGCTTACACGACGGAACTGCGAAATCATGCGTAGAGGTCCTAGACGGAGGATCTCTGGCAGGAGTTTAACGGCCTGGCTTAAATCGGCCAATGTTTGAATCACAAGGAATGGATTTAGTAGAATGGAAATAAAATCTTACCAAAGTAGGGTAAATTTAACAATGACGTTCTAAATAGATGGAGCAAGAAAAATGGAAAATCCAACGAACCATTTTTTGGCTTGTTATATAGAAATTCTGAAAAACTTCACCTGTTTTTGACAAAGGACTTTATCTTAAAGCTCTATCTGCGGTGTCAATGCAAAATTTTTCGAAAATGTAGCGTTACCGTCGCAAGCCCTCGGCGTGACATTCTGTTTCTGTTGCGTAGATGCCGTGAAAACTATTTAAGCTAAAAGTTAGCCTCTGGAGGATTTAGTGTCCATCAGACTTTCATCAAAGACGGGCCTTACGTTGGGAATTTTATTGCTCACACACACACACACACGCAGGTGGTGCACGAACTTGAGAGGAGGTCCAAGAAGTTATTGACGGTAGCCAGAACGGTCACCGGAATACCAAAATTATTGGGAACAATTTGGTAGGATATTGGCCACACCCGGTGTGGCCAGTGCCCTGAGGGAAGGTTCTACCAGGAGGACATTTACGGAACCATACAAATTTGGGCAATATGGGTATCAAAATTCATGGTTTTTGATACTGGTAATGAAAATGACCATTTTAGCAGGATTGGCCACACCCGGAGTGACCATTGCCCTGAGGGAAGGTTCTACCGGGAGGACATTTACGGAACCATACAAATTTGGGCAATATGGGTATCAAAATTCATGGTTTTTGATACTGGTAATGAAAATGACCATTTTGGCAGGATTGGCCACACCCGGAGTGGCCATTGCCCTGAGGGAAGGTTCTACCGGGAGGACATTTACGGAACCATACAAATTTGGGCAATATGGGTATCAAAATTCATGGTTTTTGATACTGGTGATGAAAATGGCCATTTTGGCAGAATTGGCCACACCCGGAGCGGCCAGTGCCCTGAGGGAAGGTTCTACCGGGAGGACATTTACGGAACCATACAAATTTGGGCAATATGGGTATCAAAATTCATGGTTTTTAATACTGGTAATGAAAATGGCCATTTTGGCAGGATTGGCCACACCCGGAGTGGCCAGTGCCCTCGGGAAGGTTCTACCGGGGGGACATTAATCGAACCATACGACTTGGGGCAATATAGGTATCAAAATTCATGGTTTTTGATACTGGTAATGAAAATGGGCATTTTGACTGGATTGGCCACACCCGGAGTGGCCAGTGCCCTCGGGAAGGTTCTACCGGGGGGACATTAATCGAACCATACGACTTGGGGCAATATAGGTATCAAAATTCATGGTTTTTGATACTGGTAATGAAATTGGGCATTTTGGCAGGATTGGCCACACCCGGAGTGGCCATTGCCCTGAGGGAAGGTTCTACCGGGAGGACATTTACGGAACCATACGTCTTGGGGCAATATGCGTATCATAATTCATGGTTTTTGATACTGGTGATGAAAATGGCCATTTTGGCAGGATTGGCCACACCCGGAGTGGCCATTGCCCTGAGGGAAAGTTCTAACGGGAGGACATTTACGGAACCATACAAATTTGGGCAATATGGGTATCAAAATTCATGGTTTTTGAAACTGGTAATGAAAATGGCCATTTTGACTGGATTGGCCACACCCGGAGTGGCCAGTGCCCTCGGGAAGGTTCTACCGGGGGGACATAAATCGAACCATACGACTTAGGGCAATATGGGTATCAAAATTCATGGTTTGGCCACTACGGGTGTGGCCAATCCGGTCAAAATTGTCATTTTCATTACCAGTTTCAAAAACCATGAATTTGGATTCCCATATTGCCCCAAGTCGTATGGTTCGAATAATGTCCCCCCGGTAGAACCTTCCCGAGGGCACTGGCCACTCCGGGTGTGGCCAATCCAGTCAAAATGCCCATTTTCATTACATGTTTAAAAAACCATGAATTTTGATACCCATATTGCCCCAAGTCGTATGGTTCGATTAATGTCCCCCCGGTAGAACCTTCCCCAGGGCACTGGCCACTCCGGGTGTGGCCAATATCCTATACATGTGGTCCCAAGCCCATTGCCCCAAATCATTCTGGTCCGGTGACCGTCCTTACAATCTTCATAAGAACAGAATTCCTCCCAAGTTGGTGCACAAACTGTGTCTTTCAATGTGTGCGTGTGTGTGTGAGAGCAATAAAATTACCACCGTGGATCCGCTTTTGTCGAAACCTCGTAAGGCACTGAATTTTTCTGAGGCTATCTGTTAGCTTAAATAGTTCGCATGAAATGTGGCAACATGGTGCAAATTTTGCCTCCTCTCCTGTTTACGTGGAACTGTCACGCGAGAATGTTGCACCACTGTTGCCACATTTCATGCGAACTATTTAAGCTAACAGATAGCCTCAGAGAAATTCAGTGCCTTACGAGGTTTCGACAAAAGCGGATCCACGGTGGTAATTTTATTGCTCTCACACACACACGCACACATTGAAAGACACAGTTTGTGCACTAAATTGGGAGGAATTCTGTTCTTATGAAGATTGTAAGGACGGTCACCGGACCAGAATGATTTGGGGCAATGCACAGTGTTCGGAATGGCAAAATTAAGTGGAATAAATTGTTAACTCCTTTATTTGACGTCCTAGCCAAATGGTGTCTTCGGAAGAGTTGTTGTACTTGATAAGGGCTATCTTTTAAAGTTATTGACATACAGGGTGACGACCTTCCAGGGTGTCAACCAAAAACTAACTTTCTTGGATGACGTTGTAGGGCTTTGGTGTCTTCGGCAAAGTTGTAGAGGAGAAAATTTCATGAAAGTTTGTCGAAGGCACCAAATTTGTAGCTCTTAATCTACTCGAGATATACGCCATTTTTGCAAAAATGGTCCAAAAAAGCACTTTTTTGGTGATAACTCAAAATGTTAGCATTTTAGCGGCCTACTATGTTCTGAAGAGTTGTTTATGACATAAAATTACACATCTTTGCCGAAGACAGCAATATGTTTTGAGCCTTTATTGAAGAGTTATAACTATTTTTATGTGATTTTGAGCCTATTTTCAAGTTGCTATGTTTTCAAAATGGCGCAATTTGGCGCAAAACCGAACAATGCACCTGAAAGTACACACTTTCAACTACATTCCCTGAAAATATCTCCGTGTCTATCCGTGTCTATTTTTAGATATCTCGATTTGAATTTGACGGTTTTTAATCAATTTATTTATATTTTAAAGCGGAATCTTATTGAAAACGTGGTAATAATCGGTAAATTGATCGATTTTTATGGAAAATACATTGTTTATGCTTAAAATTATGACACACATTCTAAAATTATGAATAAAAACATGTTTAGCCCAAAAAAAAAATGTAAATAAAAATTTTAAATAATTGTTTGTATTTAAAATTAAATATTTCCTTTTATATTTGGTCAGTTTAGAAAGGTTGTCGTATTTTTTTATAGACAAAGTATTTTCCATAAAGATTGATCAATTTTCCCTTCAATTCACCCATTTTCAACTCGTATTCAATATGATTTCGATTAAAATTTATAAATAGATTGATTGAAAACCGTCAAATTTAAATCGAGATATCTAAAAATAGACACGGATAGACACGGAGATATTTTCAGGAAATGTAGTTGAAAGTGTGTACTTTCAGGTGCATTGTTCGGTTTTGCGCCAAAATGCGCCATTTTGAAAACATAGCAACTTGAAAATAGGCTCAAAATCACATAAAAATGGTTATAACTCTTCAATAAAGGCTCAAAACATTTTGCTGTCTTCGGCAAAGATGTGTAATTTTATGTCATAAACAACTCTTCAGAACATAGTAGGCCGCTAAAATGCTAACATTTTGAGTTATCACCAAAAAAGTGCTTTTTTTGGACCATTTTTGCAAAAATAGCGTATATCTCGAGTAAATTAAGAGCAACAAATTTGGTGCCTTCGACAAACTTTCATGAAATTTTCTCCTCTACAACTTTGCCGAAGACACCAAAGCCCTACAACGTCATCCAAGAAAGTTAGTTTTTGGTTGACACCCTGGAAGGTCGTCACCCTGTATGTCAATAACTTTAAAAGATAGCCCTTATCAAGTACAACAACTCTTCCGAAGACACCATTTGGCTAGGACGTCAAATAAAGGAGTTATCAATTTATTCCACTTAATTTTGCCATTCCGAACACTGTGCAATGGCCACTCCAGGTGTGGCCAATCTTGTCAAAATGGCCATTTTCATCACCAGTATCAAAAACCATGAATTTTGATACCCATATTGCCCCAAGTCGTATGGTTCGATTAATGTCCCCCCGGTAGAACCTTCCCTCAGGGCCATGGCCACTCCGGGTGTGGCCAATCCTGTCAAAATGGCCATTTTCATTACCAGTATCAAAAACCATGAATTTTGATACCCATATTGCCCTAAGTCGTATGGTTCGATAAATGTCCCCCGGTAGAACCTTCCCTCAGGGCCATGGCCACTCCGGGTGTGGCCAATCCTGTCAAAATGGCCATTTTAATCACCAGTATCAAAAACCATGAATTTTGATACCCATATTGTCCCAAGTCGTATGGTTCGATAAATGTCCCCCCGGTAGAACCTTCCCTCAGGGCCATGGCCACTCCGGGTGTGGCCAATATCCTACCAGTTTGGTCCCAACCCCATTGCCTTGAATCATTCTGGTTTCCGTGTGACCGTTCTAACAATGTTCTTTAGAACAGAATTCCTCCCAAGTTGGTGCACAACCTGTGTCTTTCAATGTGTGTATGTGTGTGTGTGAGCAATAAAATTACCACCGTCGATCCGTCTCTGACGGATTTTCAGTCAAAACTAAATCGTTCAGAGGCTATCTGTTAGCTTAAATAGTCCGCATGAAATGTGGCAACAATGGTGCAACATTCTCGCGTGACAGTTCCAAGAAAGCAGGAGACGAGGCAAAATTTGCACCATGTTGCCACATTTCATGCGGACTATTTAAGCTAACAGATAGCCTCTGAACGATTTAGTTTTGACTGAAAATCCGTCAGAGACGGATCGACGGTGGTAATTTTATTGCTCACACACACACATACACACATTGAAAGACACAGGTTGTGCACCAACTTGGGAGGAATTCTGTTCTAAAGAACATTGTTAGAACGGTCACACGGAAACCAGAATGATTCAAGGCAATGGGGTTGGGACCAAACTGGTAGGATATTGGCCACACCCGGAGTGGCCATGGCCCTGAGGGAAGGTTCTACCGGGGGACATTTATCGAACCATACGACTTTGGGCAATATGGGTATCAAAATTCATGGTTTTTTATACTGGTGGTGAAAATGGCCATTTTGACTGGATTGGCCATACCCGGAGTGGCCATGGCCCTGAGGGAAGGTTCTACCGGGGGGACATTAATCGAACCATACGACTTGGGGCAATATAGGTATCAAAATTCATGGTTTTTGATACTGGTAATGAAAATGGGCATTTTGACTGGATTGGCCACACCCGGAGTGGCCAGTGCCCTCGGGAAGGTTCTACCGGGGGGACATTAATCGAACCATACGACTTAGGGCAATATGGGTATCAAAATTCATGGTTTTTGAAACTGGTAATGAAAATGGCCATTTTGACTGGATTGGCCACACCCGGAGTGGCCAGTGCCCTCGGGAAGGTTCTACCGGGGGGACATTAATCGAACCATACGACTTGGGGGGAATGGGAATCAAAATTCATGGTTTTTTAAACTGGTAATGGAAATGGGCATTTTGACTGGATTGGCCACACCCGGAGTGGCCAGTGCCCTCGGGAAGGTTCTACCGGGGGGACATTAATCGAACCATACGACTTAGGGCAATATGGGTATCAAAATTCATGGTTTTTGAAACTGGTAATGAAAATGGCCATTTTGACTGGATTGGCCACACCCGGAGTGGCCAGTGCCCTCGGGAAGGTTCTACCGGGGGGACATTAATCGAACCATACGACTTGGGGGGAATGGGAATCAAAATTCATGGTTTTTTAAACTGGTAATGGAAATGGGCATTTTGACTGGATTGGCCACACCCGGAGTGGCCAGTGCCCTCGGGAAGGTTCTACCGGGGGGACATTAATCGTACCATACGACTTGGGGCAATATGGGTATCAAAATTCATGATTTTTGAAACTGGTAATGAAAATGACCATTTTGACCGGATTGGCCACACCCGGAGTGGCAATTGCCCTCGGGAAGGTTCTACCGGGGGGACATTAATCGAACTATTCGACTTGGGGCAATATGGGTACCAAAATTCATGGTTTTTGATACTGGACATGAAAATTACCATTTTGATTGGACATTTTCCGAACCATACTTGTTTTGGCAATTTATTTCCACAGAGGTGCCAAAGATTGAAAACATTTTATAGGAATAAATTATTTAGGATTAAATACATAGGCAATGTTTTAAAAATTTAAAATAAAATAGAATATTTTTTAGGAGTTTTGTACAAAGTTCTTTGTCATATTGGTCATGTAGAACATAACCACCTGCACCTTTTTTTTTGTAATTTCTCTGTTCCTTAGAGAAACTCAGTTGTGTTGGTCCGAGCCGGAGATTGCTCTCTCTTAATTTCCTGCTAATTAATAGAGAATCAAAACTCATAACTTGATTAAAGCTTAGGTTTTAACCGCGTGAAAGCTCCTGCCCCTGTCTAACCTAGAGGTTAATTCGTTAGCTCAGTCCAGGTGTAGGAGTCGTCTCCCTGGGTCCTGCCTCGGTGGAGTCGCTGGTAGGCAGTTGGACTAACAAAGGTCGTCAGTTCGAATTCCGGGGTGGATGGAAGCTTAGGTGTAAAAAGATGTTTGCAATTGCCTCAACAATCAAGCCTTCGGACACCTAGTTTCGAGTAGGAATCTCGCAATCGAGAACGCCAAGGCAATGCTGTAGAGCGAATAATTTGATTTTTGAAGGGAGGTTATTGGCATGTTTGTATTGTTAAGAAATTTGCCTTCGTATCAATTCAACGTGATATTCTAATACCAAAAATAGAAGTCTTGCAAAAACGGTTCGAACTCATGACTTTTGTTGTACGTACCACACAATACAGAAAGATATGGCGGACCCCGAAGGTCAGCAGAATTCGAATGAAGTCACATGCCCAAAGTTCGTCGAAGGAATTATTTTTGGAAAAAAAAAAAACAAAATTTATATTGAGTTCTCGAGATCCGGCTAAAAAGCCACAATGATTATCAAGGAAGGGTTTCACATTCTCTCGAGCTCTAAGCTGGTTCCTACTATCGTAGACCACCACACCTTGGGCATTCGCCAGATTTTCAACACTGCTCGTAAGAGAATCACTGGTCAGCCGGAATCAACAGCAGCAGACGCCCCATAGCCACAGAATTCTTAAGTGTCGAATATAGACGAAGGGACCAACCAGTCGCAGAAGCAGCAGAAGTCAATATAGATCAAGCAGAGTTCTGGTGAGAGGTCTGGCTCGGAGGATCGAACTGGGGTGATGATAGTGACCAGTACCTTGAGTTTGTGGAATATCACAGATTCACAACGAAATTCAAAAACTGCTCGGAAGGGCGCTAAAATATTTTTGGCTCATTTTTTTTTCTAAATTTGAAGGATACAGACATGGGTTCGACTAAACATGAGCTGAGAACGATTTTAAGCCAGAGTTCCTCAGTCTAGGAAGATTTCGAGTGTAGCAGTTCCGTCGTGTAAGCTGATTGTTTTAAGATTTGCCACATCGCCCTTAAAAACATCAGGAACTCCAGGGAAAACAGGCCACTTCAAATTTATTGGGTCTGCTGCATGATTAGTTCCTAGTTCTTCGTGATGCACCGCGGTGGGACCTGAAACAACAAAAAACTGGTCAATTTGTCCGGATGATCTCAACAAACCATCTCATTGTTTGACTAGAAAAAAATATTTTGACAGTGACAACAAACAAGTTGCCTGGTGAGGAAAAAAACAGATCACAGTGAGCGCCTAGATGAAATCTGAAAAAATGCCAGCATTGGCCCTTTGTAAAATACAGTAAGTACATCTTGGCTTAATCCACTAATAACTAAGCCAGATTAGTTCAGATTAAGTTGTGATGTTCTAGAAAGTTGTTCTCCATACCATAATCTCTATAAATCTGAAGTTTTAGTTTATTTGATTGGAATTGTGATTTTTTGCGGTAACAAAATATAAAAAGGTTTTTTCCCCATAGTAAAACAATGAAAATCTCACACAAACTTAAAAGCCATAGAGCTTTGATGAAACCTGAACCAAATTGGCTGAAAATTTCAGGGGAGCTTCTGTGGTCATAGAACAATGTTTTTATCAACAATGCAGCGGTCTTGCTGACATTTTTGCATTTCCAAGGAGCCCTGAACCACACTAATGCTGGTGCAGCGCCTGTTAGAGTAAGCCAGTGATACCAGGGAATTTTCTCTATAAATGTTACTTTTCGTGAGTGGTCGCTTAAAATTTCATCAATTTTGGCAGCACTAAGCAGACCCAAAAGAGCGCTGGAAGAAAAAAAGAACTAAGCTGAAAATAGGAAAATGGGCGTGGCCCAAAGCACTCGACTGATTAGAATGCATTTTGGAAATATTTTTTTTAAAATAATTGTAATAGGAATAGCATAACTATTATTAAAAGTGAGAATAAACAGAAATGTTCACAAAAAGTAGCTCTACTCGTTGGTGTACTTGGTTTTAGTAAATTTCAAGGAACACTCCAGATTATCCAGCATCATTCAAACACGACCGCTTATTAGGCTTAAAATGGGCATATTTCCCCTATCTGTCTGGATTTTGGATACACCTGTTGCTTCGTATGCCGAAAAATCCATTGCAACATGCTTTGCCATAAATTTATGGAATCGTTTTATGCAACATTTGAAGCAATATTTGGTGCAATATTTTACGCAATGTTGCATACAATTCGGTTAGGACTGAACGGACTGAACATATTCCTCCATTCAAATTCCTTTATCCATTTGAGGGTTACAAATCATGTATGGGACTGTGCACAAAGCGGTTGAACAAAATCCACACAAAAAGAAAATGTAAAATAAATGAAAAATTAATCACGATTGCGAATCATTTTCTGGTTTTCGAGCATTTCGAAATTTATGAAAAAAAACCTTATATGGTATGGTTTCCAAACTGGATCAAAACGACAACAATTCTGGAGTTTTTTTTTGAAAAGGTCCAATAAACCAAATTTCCAGTTTTTGCTTTTTGGGTGTTTTTGAAACCGCCTTGAGTCAGGGGTATTGAAAAACACCCAAAAAGCAAAAACTGAAAATTTGGTTTATTGGTCCTTTAAAAAAATACTCCAGAATTGATTCCGCAACGGTAGCAATGCGGATCTTGACAACATAAAGCCTAACAATTGGTTTTATTCATTAAACAGTTTATTTTAGTATCATTTATTATGATATTTAAGTATTATATTACGAGTCACTTCAACTTGTATTACGAAGCCCTCCGTTCCGAAATCGACACCTTAATACCTCCAACCGGCATTAGAACCACACTTCGCGCATCCAGCGCTAGCTCTTTGCTGGCGTAAGTTTCATCAGCAAGCCGCACGTTAAACTTGGACAGCATCATCACCAGTCCCGCCTTTGTTTGCAGCTTGCCCAATCTCAGTCCAATACAGTTGCGAGGTCCTGCCCCAAACGGAAGATACGGTTTGGTGGAAATATCTTCAAAGTTGCTGAACCGTTCCGGAATGAACCTGTCCGGTTCCGGGTAGTGATCGGGATCGCGGTGTAGTCCGAGGACTGGAATGACTAACGATGTTCCTTTCTCGATGGTGGTGTCTGTTCCGGGGATTTTGTAATCCTTAGAACACTCACGGTTCAGGAACGGAACTGCCGGATACTTTCGGAGCGTTTCGTCGATGCAGTTTTCGAGGTATTTCATTTCGTTGATGTTGTCGTAGGTGATTTCGCCGTTGTGGCTTGCGAGAACTTGATCAATTTCTTGTTGCACTTTCTTTTGAATATCTGGATTGCGTGCCAGTTCGAACAAGCAGAACGAAATGGTGGTCGATGAAGTTTCGTATGCTGCTATGAAGAATACGAACGCGTGTGCTGTGACTTGTTCCAGGGACAGCTTTTTCTTGTTGGTTGACACTTCGATGTCCCATCGATCGTCGATCGAAACCGTTCCGGAGTTACGTAGCTGCATGAGCAGCTGCATCATATCCTTCCGGACGACTTTGTTGCTTTCTCTGTACTCCAGGGTTTCACGTACAACGTTCATGATGAAGTCTTCAATCTCCTGTGCGATAAATTTGAATCCAAACAGTGCGTTCAGCTTTGGAGTGAAAAATGTGCTCGTCAATCGAAGTATCGTCTTAAGATCAGTAGAGAACACCTTCGTTCCCATTTCCCTGAAAATGTTGCCCTTTTCGTTGATGGAGTCATTTTCGATTCCGAATCCAACCGATGCAATGATATCGGTTGTGTACCGCGCCATCACGTCCCGAATTTCGATGTCCTCCCCAGCACGTTTCGCCACGTGATCTTGGAGAACACGCCCAATTTGGACCAAGTTCGTGAACATCTCCTTCAACCTTCCCGAGGTGAACGTTGGCGTTAGCTTGGACCGATGATGGCGCCACTGTTCGCCACCGAGTGCAAACAAATGCCCACTGAGTGGGTCCTTCTCCTCGTTCACGTACAGTCCACGATCGTGAAAGTGGTCAAAATCACGCACAAGCACATTTTTAATCAACTCGGGGTCGTTGACCACCAGCATTGGCCGCAAGGAAAAGTAGATCCCCACAAAGGGTAGGCGCTTGCACAGCCGGTACACATCGGCGTAGACCACTCCGAGGCTGGACCGTTGCCGGAAGAACGGTCCAAGATCTCCAAATGGGAACGATGGAGTGAGTTGGGTAATCCCACGACGTTTCCAGTAGCTGAACTGGTACACGATCAGGAAGTACACCAGCGGAACTGCTGCCGCAGCGCAGATTATCCACGCAAACATTGTTGCAAGAGTTCAAGCTCACGACTGGTCAAGGTAAGCCACAAGAGACTTATTTAAAAGCCAAAACTGCGAAATCATGTACCATTATCAGTTAAATTTTGTGTTGGAACCGGTGCTTCCTGATAACAACTCACTACGAGCGAGATGGGATAAAGGTGCTATAGTGACTGGAATGAAAAGGTGGTATTTCAGGATAAGCGAAAAAAATGCAAATGCTTTTGCTTTGAAAAAAAAAAAAAATCATCATTAAATTATCAATTTATTGGAAATTGATTTTTTTTTTTTGTTTTGATTGCCATGAGTCCACTGCGACCATTTATTTGATCTATTGTCGACCTGCTGATCTATTTTTAGATCTGCAGAGGCTGCCAATTTGCTGTTCTTGGGCATTTGGGGAACAAAGCACACGCGCTATTGTTGAGCAAGTGTGTTGATCTGTCCACACGCCGTAACATTTTTCCTTTCCTCTGTGCTGTTGTACTTTCCATATGTGTCGCTAGAACTGAAGTGCACTTTTTTATTACGCTACTTAGGATGTGTTCCCAGTGAAATCCCAAAAGCCCGGGACTCTTTCTAAGCAGTTTTTTTGTCCTTCCAAGCACATTTTGCGGTTGGGCCCAGCGCACTCCGCAGATGCAAATATACAGAGCACTGCCGGTCCTCGAAACATGTGAAAAGTACGAGGAAAGGTGGTGCCAAGCCATGTGGGTTTCAAACCACGACCTTCCGTTTATCAAACGAAACCTGTAACCAATAGACCACAGGAGCTCGGCTTAAAAAATTGAATTAAGAGGCAGTATTTGTAAATATTGCTCGGTTTGTTCTAGAGGTCGTATAGAGGTGCTCCGATTTGGATGAAACTTTCCGCGTTTGTTTGTCTATACATGAGATGAACTCATGCCAAATATGAGCCCTCTACGACAAAGGGAAGTGGGGTAAAACGGGCATTGAAGTTTGAGGTCCAAAAAACCTAAAAAATCTTAAAATTGCTCGCATTTCCGTAAAACTTCATCAATTCCAATTCTCTTTGATGCATTCGAAAGATCTTTTGAAGCACTTCAAAATGTGCCATAGACATCCAGGATTGGTTCGACTTTTTCTCTTAGTTTTAGCAAATTACTGTCAAAAATGGATTTTTTTAAAACCTTAATATCTTTTTGCAACAGCCTCCAACACCCATACTCCCATAGATCAAAAGATAGGTAATAACATGGACTATAAGCCTACGGTGTTAACTTTTTGGCCAATCGCAGTTTTTCTCATAGTTTTTCGATTTTTCTAGAACAAACATTTTACAACGTTAGTTTTTGCCCTGTAGGCCGCCATAGCGGCACTTTTTGGTCTCAATTTTGTCATATTCGAAATCCTCGGACAATTTCACGTATGTTATAAGTAAGGCTACCAACTGTACGGATTTTTTCCTTACCATACGGATTTTCGAACCTCTTCGCGGATTTATAATAGGACGGAATTTTTGTAGGGAATTTTACGCATAATACGGATTTGAACGGAATTTTAACAACTTTTTAATCATTCAATTGCTATTGATTTGGTCGAAACTTTTGTAAACTAGAAATTTTTATTTTTCTGTGAGTTTGATTAAAAAGGGAGAGTTTTCCGGGGTTTCCTCAATTCAAACTTGATTATCTATAATTCTAGAGTTTTTTAACTATTGTCTTTCATATGTTGATAGGACCATTAAAAAAATTCTAGAATTGTTCTTTCAGAAATTCCTTACTAAAAATATTTATCCATTTCCAAAGGCTTTCTAAAACTTGTGAAAACATTTGAACATTTGAATTAAAAAATCTAGAGTTATTTAAAGGTCCTATAAACTGTTGTGTTTCAAATGTTTTAGGACCTTTTCAATAAAAAAAAACTCTAGAAAAGTGTTCGTGAAAACACTAAGAACGATGTTATTCGTAGAAGCAAACTTGAAATTTCGTAAACTTTTAAACGTTTAGCAAAAAAATCGAAGAACATAATGATTTGATTCAAATCACGGTTTATTTTATGAATACTTTTAAACGTGCATGTCATAAGCACTCTGATAGCATTTTGTGAAATTTGTTAGCTGTAAAAACGACACAGTTTTATTTTTTAATTTTCAAATTAGTTAAATTTAATTTATCTAAATAATCTAAATAATTGACTGTTTGTTACACCATGATGTCATATTGGCAAAGTGTACGGATTTTTGCTCAGCAAGAGTTGGTAGCCTTAGTTATAAGTATTGGAGTTGTAAATTTGATTTAAAAAATAATTATTTATTGATTGTTTATTGTTTATTGTTTATTGTTTATTGTTTATTGTTTATTGTTTATTGTTTATTGTTTATTGTTTATTGTTTATTGTTTATTGTTTATTGTTTATTGTTTATTGTTTATTGTTTATTGTTTATTGTTTATTGTTTATTGTTTATTGTTTATTGTTTATTGTTTATTGTTTATTGTTTATTGTTTATTGTTTATTGTTTATTGTTTATTGTTTATTGTTTATTGTTTATTGTTTATTGTTTATTGTTTATTGTTTATTGTTTATTGTTTATTGTTTATTGTTTATTGTTTATTGTTTATTGTTTATTGTTTATTGTTTATTGTTTATTGTTTATTGTTTATTGTTTATTGTTTATTGTTTATTGTTTATTGTTTATTGTTTATTGTTTATTGTTTATTGTTTATTGTTTATTGTTTATTGTTTATTGTTTATTGTTTATTGTTTATTGTTTATTGTTTATTGTTTATTGTTTATTGTTTATTGTTTATTGTTTATTGTTTATTGTTTATTGTTTATTGTTTATTGTTTATTGTTTATTGTTTATTGTTTATTGTTTATTGTTTATTGTTTATTGTTTATTGTTTATTGTTTATTGTTTATTGTTTATTGTTTATTGTTTATTGTTTATTGTTTATTGTTTATTGTTTATTGTTTATTGTTTATTGTTTATTGTTTATTGTTTATTGTTTATTGTTTATTGTTTATTGTTTATTGTTTATTGTTTATTGTTTATTGTTTATTGTTTATTGTTTATTGTTTATTGTTTATTGTTTATTGTTTATTGTTTATTGTTTATTGTTTATTGTTTATTGTTTATTGTTTATTGTTTATTGTTTATTGTTTATTGTTTATTGTTTATTGTTTATTGTTTATTGTTTATTGTTTATTGTTTATTGTTTATTGTTTATTGTTTATTGTTTATTGTTTATTGTTTATTGTTTATTGTTTATTGTTTATTGTTTATTGTTTATTGTTTATTGTTTATTGTTTATTGTTTATTGTTTATTGTTTATTGTTTATTGTTTATTGTTTATTGTTTATTGTTTATTGTTTATTGTTTATTGTTTATTGTTTATTGTTTATTGTTTATTGTTTATTGTTTATTGTTTATTGTTTATTGTTTATTGTTTATTGTTTATTGTTTATTGTTTATTGTTTATTGTTTATTGTTTATTGTTTATTGTTTATTGTTTATTGTTTATTGTTTATTGTTTATTGTTTATTGTTTATTGTTTATTGTTTATTGTTTATTGTTTATTGTTTATTGTTTATTGTTTATTGTTTATTGTTTATTGTTTATTGTTTATTGTTTATTGTTTATTGTTTATTGTTTATTGTTTATTGTTTATTGTTTATTGTTTATTGTTTATTGTTTATTGTTTATTGTTTATTGTTTATTGTTTATTGTTTGTTTTTGGGCCGTGATATTTCCTAATCAACCAAATCCAGTCGTTTTTCAAACAGTTACTTGCTTTATTACTGATCTGTTTGCTGATTTTCTGGTTAATCCTAGGAAACTATTCGCAATAAATATGTACAAAATTCTCATTGATACATTTTGTGTAAGAATGCACTTGGTTTCAGTTCACTTGGGACGTTTGAATGGAACTGCTCACTAGTTTAGATATGATTAGATTTCGATTCCATATAGATACACAAGGTGTGTTGTTGTAAAGCTTGTTGGTCGTATTCGTAAAGATGTGATAGAAAAAAAGTTGAATGAAGGTAATAATAATCAACAATCAATAGTTAGTTTTCCAATGGTTTGTTTATGCTTTTTCTCGTGGAACTGTGTTTGTTGTAATGTTTTTTTTTATTTCATGTTAAAAATACATTAATTGGTATGTACAACTTGGTTAAAGGCACCGTTTACTGATTTTCCTTCTCTTTTCGTCACACTTGTATATTGCTAAAAGTTGAACTTAAAAACTCTTACGTTAATGACTTTGAATGTTTTTTAGTGATTTGTTACTAGTACCATTTCGAAATCCTAATTAGTTGAACCCATCTTTAAAAACAATCGCGGTTCTAAGAAAACAGATATGTAACTAATCCTCTGTATCACGAAACTATTTTGTATATAGTTTAAAAATTTAGACTCTTTCGAAGAGCTCTCCTCTCACTGCGAAGAAATCGATCTTTTTTTTCTAATGTTTAGTCACTGGCTCGTACGTTCGTTTCTGGAAGCTGCGCTCGGATCAAAATTGTGTGAGATCAATTTTCTGACGCAAAACTGGCCGTTTCCTCGAAAACAACAAATGCACACACTCTCACGCTCTCACATACAGCTCACGCGTACAAAGATCTCTCACATGAAAAAATAGGGTCGAAACTCTCCGCTTTTGTGGTAACGAAAATTTTGCTCCCTTGTCTGGATTTTGGAGGGACTTTAGAGTGTTCTCGCGAATCCTAGCAACACTGCCACCGCAAGGATAATACTGACGTTGAGCCGGATGAAGCTGGCACCACTTCCGCTGTTGTAGTCATCGCCGGCAGGACGATCGTTGGTGTCGGGACCCGCTATTTTGAGATTTTTTGTTGTTTTTGTTGAGAAAGAAACACAAGAAAGAGAATTATGGGCTTAGTAAAGTTTCTAAACTAGTTTAGAGCAAGAAAAAAAAGGAGAAAATTTTGTTTTACGGGGTGCTTAAAGTATCAAAAAATCATATCTTTAGGCACGAACTGAAAAAAAGAAAACTTGAATAACTTATCAAATAATATACTTAAAAAGAATTCAGCTGGCAAAAAAACATACATCACTTCTCACATAAAGCATAAGGAACAAAATCGGCTGGCTGCAGTCTTCGAGGGGTGTGTTGACCATGTGTGTTGGTGTGGGTGATTTGTTTGTTTTGTTTCGGATCTAGTTCTTCCTTTTTTGTAAAACGTGTGTCTCTGTGTGTTTATTTTTTTACTAATTCCTTGAGCACGGCTCTGGCTGCTAATTTTGCTAAGGTTACACACACTGGGTACGGGTTTGGCATCTCCAGAGATGGTTCAAAAAACGGTCTTAGTCTAAAACTCCGCACACAAAAACGAACCGAACAAACTCAAGTAATTCAAACTAACTGAAGAAGCTCGGAAGTGACGGAAAAGCGCGCTTGTTTCTTCATGCTAAAAGAACGTTTGAGGGAAATGAAAAGAAAAATTCTCGTTAATACAATACGGCTTACTCAAAAGAGAGTTTGGTGCATAAAACCAACGCGTGCTGTTGTATTAAGTTTTTCCCAGCAAGCAGCCATACCGTATTCACTAAATCATAACAAATCAAAACTTAACTAAGAAAACAAAAACATGTGTGCAGCGTGCTACCGTGCTCTCAAACTAATCTTATGTTGTGTTCCCTAGATAAAATACTACTCAAGATGCAGAATAAAATCTAAAGTGTATACTCAAATGTGTGACAGTGGACAGAACAAGTGTATTTGAAACTAAGATAATGTGCATGTCTAAGTGTGATGATGTGTGCGTGCGGTGTACGTGCATTTCGAAGACTAACCTAAAAACGTAGTGATTGTTAGGATTCAAAAATACTTTTTCAACAGAACGTAATCCATTGAGAAATTGCAGAAAAATCATGTTGATTTACAATTCGATTACATAGCTCGACATTGTTAAGGTCGTTATCAGTAAACGCTTCAGTTTCCGACCCGACCCTCTCCGATTTCAATGAAACTTTGTAGACATGTTATCCTAGGCCTATATTAGCCATTTTTGTGTATATGGTGCCAATTGTACTCAAAAATAACATTTGAGAAGGGCGTAAGTTATTTAAATATTTTTGTATTTTGCAATTTAAAAATTGCTGTATCTCGAAGCCGTTGCAAAAAGTGGTCGAAGACAAACTTGTAGGAAATTTGACGGGCTTTCTAAAAAAAATACACTGAAATAAAAATACACGCCACATCTATGAGATTTTTTGATTTATAAGTTTAAAAGTAAAATTTTAAGATAATGCCAAATTTTTTGAGAAAATAGCCTAAGATGTTACAAAAAGACTGACGAAAAATGCAGGATGTTATGTCTCTCCTACAAAAAATACAAAAATCATTTAATAAAACTGTTTTTTTTTTTTTTTGAAACGTGGTCTAAACCGATAGTAGGAATCGATTCGCCAGACAATTTTACATAAACGTCTCCATATTGACCATTGTCCTGTGTCCAATCCTTGGGAAGATACAGCGGTTTAAAAAATTAAAATGTTGAAAAAATAGGTTGTTGGTGGTTTTTGGCAATTTCTATATGACAGACTTGATTTTTCAGTCTCGAAAATATTTTTACCGGAAAGCTCGTCCAATTTCCCACAAGTTTGTCTTTGACAGCTTTTCAGGATGTTTGGGCAAACATAAGGCTACCAACTGTACGGATTTTTTCCTTACTATACGGATTTTCGAACCTCTTCGCGGATTTTTAATAGGACGGAATTTTTGTAGGGAATTTTACGCATAATACGGATTTGAACGGAATTTTAACAACTTTTTAATCATTGAATTGCTATTGATTTGGTCGAAACTTTTGTTAACTAGAATTTTTTTATTTTTCTGTGAGTTTGATTAAAAAGGGAGAGTCTTCCGGGGTTTCCTCAATTCAAACTTGATTATCTATAATTCTAGAGTTTTTTAACTATTGTCTTTCATATGTTGATAGGACCATTAAAAAAAACTCTAGAATTGTTCTTTCAGAAATTCCTTACTAAATATATTTATCCATTTCTAAAAGCTTTCGGGAGCTGGCAACGCTGCTAGCAGACTCGGTCGTTGTCGCGTCGCGCTCCGTGCTTTTTATACATTTTCTGCGTGATTTTTTGAACAAAAATTACAATTTTGGTTTCGATCGATTGGTTTTATCGTGGATAAACAGGGGATTGTGAAGTTTCAGTGTTTATTCGCGTTTAAATTTGTTTTGAAGTGATTTTGATTCGAGATCGCTGTAGATGAGCCGGCCGCGGTGATGTCATGGCGGCCGATTTATTTTTCGGCTTGCGTGCGCTGGTTTGGTATTGGTGAAGTGATGTGACAGGAACAGAAAAAGAAAGACTAGGACGGGCGCCGTCTTCTGATGTTCCACCGGCTTGACGATGGGCCGCTTTCCGGTGAAAGTGTTTGTGGAGTTGTGCTCTCTCCCAAGAAAAAATTTCAGATTCCCCAAATGTTTTTCCGAGTGCAACGGAGCCGGGTGTGGGAGGAAGCATCCACGGACGAGGCCCGGGCTATTTGTGTTCGATCTCAGCGCGCTGCTATCAAAGCAGGCTTCGCTACAAATTTGAGTGTAGTGGTAGCGCTGATGCGCATGCGAAGGAGGGGGATTCTGCTGTTGGTTTTTGACAGAAGGGAAATGACGAAGGGTCATTGTGTGTAAGGGCACAATTGGCTTGTACAGACTTTGGAAAAAAAGTCTGTAGACTTTTCGATTGGTCGTCATATATAAATTGCCAAAAACCATCAAAAAACCTATTTTTTCGACATTTTAATTTTTTAAACCGCTGTATCTTCCCTAGGATTGGACATAGGACAAACAATCGTCAATATGGAGACTTTTATGTAAAATTGTCTGGCTAATCGATTCCCACTTTCGGTTTTTAAAATTTTGACGTTTAGACCACTTAAAAAAACAGTTTAAGTAAATAATTTTTGTATTTTTTTTAGGAGAGACATACCATTTTGCATTTTTGTCATTCTTTTTGTAAAATCTTAGGCTATTTCCTCAAAAAATTTGAACGAAAAAAAATCGTGGCACAACCTTAAAATTTGAAAAAAAAACCTTAAACTCTAGAAAAATGAATGAGGTTGTTCCACTCCAACACAACGGATAAAGATCCCAAAAGATACGACAGTACAGAAATGGCCACAAGAACCATGTTCCGAAACCTCAGTGGAAAATTGAGCAGAACGGCCTCACTTTTGTTCAGTAAAATGGGCAAGATTCATGTCAATGTTTATGATTGTTCTTCAATAGTGAAAAATGTATTATTCTTTTATTTTTATCTTATTTAAAAAAAAACAGGTTCCCAATTTAATTATTCGTTCCTAAAACACTTCTCATGCATTGGTTATGAAAAGACATTAAGTTTTACATGCATCTTGGCCTTTTTACTGGAATTAAATGGCAAAACTGATTTAAAAATATTAAACGAAAATGTTTTATATCATTTTTAACTAGCCTTATTGCTGCAACATTTTGAATACGAAATCGAGATATTATGATAAACATTTTGGTACGAATGTTTTTTGTTATTGTTATTATTATTAGTATTATGCACAATTGAGTAAAGAGAGTTACACATCTTAGTGGTTTTACTGTTATGAATTGATTAATTCAGTTAACTTGGTGTTTATTTGACTTCTGTAAAACAATTTTACATTTAACCATCCCAAATGATTTTTTTATGAATTAGTGTAATCCGTGCATTAAAAAAATATGATAAAAGTGCTACTTCTCCTAAACCAATAATTGTTAGTACCGTGGACTAAAACTTAAACCATGCAGTTGTGCCAGTTTGCTTTGTGAGGTAAGGTGCGATTAATCCTAATGTATCAAAACAAGTCACCATTATATGATTTGATTTTCGACTTCAATTAAGTGTTTCACTCTGGTTCCATTGGCTGAAACCGACCTGGTCCTGTTTTCCACCTCTGCTTTTTGATGTATGGTAGGTTTAGAATTTTTGAATGAAACTGTACTCTTCTCAACACGATTTTCGATCATTCATGCACGATTGTTGTTATCACATTTTAGGGTTAGCTCATCTTGAATCGATACATTGTCGATATATACTTAGAACATTAGTGACGTGGGATTAGCGAGCAGTTAGTCATTTATTTAGGTAGCATTTTGCAGATGCTTTCTGCGAGTCATTCGAAGCGATTATGCAACTCGACTCATCATTCATAAACGGAGGAAGATGACGATGAATCGGAACGTTTAGAGAGCGTACACAAGCATGCACACAGTCGGATTAATTGTTTTGGACAGTTTCACAAAGTGGGATTCCCTGCAACGCAAATGGGTTCGAAAAAACAATCGAATCTCTTTGAGCAAAATGTCACCAGAGTGGAAAATCTTGCAGGCCTCTCAATACAGATGTTTTCACGGGAGATGGTCAGAATGCGATGAGTTCGATGATATGACGCATGAAGATCTAGTTCAAAGACAACACAACACAGCACACACAAAATTTTCACCCAGCGAGGGAAAATCCCACGAGAAAAACACTTGGCTTACGATTGTGGAACACACTGCCTGGCAAGATTTGAGATTCGGAGTTGGGATTGGCGACGGTGGACATCTTAAACGGCTAGACTGGTCCAGCTTTACCATTGCGGCCACGGGTAAGGGAAGGATGCACTTCTAAGGCTGCAAAAATGCACATAACAGAGAGGCGTGGATTATATTACAGATGAAGAAGGGATTTTAGCATTCACCAAAGAAACCAACACACAGAAATGGTTCATGCTCGATCAATCATCAAACTTCAAACGCTTGAAATGCAACAACCATAGAACAAACTACACCCAACGTCCAACGTTCTTCCTACCCCCAACACAGACACAGAGACGAGGACACTTTTGATAAATAATGGACACAAACCAAACGACGATCCTCATACGTTGACCGGGAATCGATTGGCGAGGCGCGTCACGTGCGATGTAGCTCCGTCAAAAGCCCTGACAGTCGCACGTGCTGCGGCATACCGAGCCAAGCCCCGTCAAGTACGCGTACGAGCCGATCATCAATTCGGAGAAGTTCTCGACTACGCCACTACGACTACTATGAAACGGACGGCGACACGAATTCTACTTGGGTTCTACTCGAGCAGTCATGGAGTGAGAGATTCATTCAAAATTCACCAAATCGTCCTTCGGAAAAGGGGCGCTTTTCTCCGCTTAATTCTAGCAGATTTTTTAAAGTTTAAAGGAGATAGAAGAAAGAGGATAGAGAGAAAGAGAGGAGGGTCGGTTTCACTCACCAGCATCCAAAATCAAATCATCGGCGTCATTGTGGTGCAGATCTTCTTCTTTCTTAAGTGTTTTAATATTACCTATCGAGTCGAAGGTCGAGGGGGAGTTCTTGCAGCCGTACCACCAGTGGGCCACCGGCCGCGGGAACGGCGGGTCCGATTGGTCGATCTAAAAACAAAACGAAAGGTGTTATCCTGGGAAAGCTCCAACTCACCACCCCCAAATGCTTACCGAGAACGTCCTATCGTTGAACCGATAGTACTTATCGTCCTTGAAGAAGTACGTGTACCCGTTGGTGTACTGGAGCGCCGCATCGATGTTGTTCGGCAGGCCCTCCCAGTTGGAGATCGGCTTCGGGTACGTCGACTTGACCGGCGGCCGCTTCAGCGGATCGAACCGCCAGAACTTGCTGCCCTTGTAGAAGTAGATCTTGCCGTTGCCGCCCCACACCAGCGCCGCGTCCAGATGGTCCGGCACGCCGGTGAACCCTTCGCTGATTTCCTTCGGGTAGTCGCCGTCCATCTGGCGGCCCGAGTACCGCCAGTACTTGGTGCCCTGGAAGAAGTACGTCTTGCCGTTTTTGTACGTAAACGCAGCGTCAATGTTTCCTGAAACGGGTTAAAATTAGTAACGTGCTTTGCATAGAATTGCTCGGGAAACATCCTAAAATAACGTAACAAGAAAGTCATATCTTGGCAACACTGCGCGCCATGATCAGCATTCCCTGTTTACACCACCTTGGTTGTGTAAACAGGGGAGTGTTAAGTGTAAGTGTTTTGTTGACATTTTTTGGCACCCTCTGCAAACGTCAAACCAGTACAAAGTTCTTGCAAGATCTCTTCCCGAAAAGATCCGGCAACAAATTTATTAGTTGATGCAAGACGTGATTTGTTTACGTTTTTCGACTCTCCCCACAAACGTCAATCTATACAAAATTGTTGCTAGATCTTTTCGGGGAGGGATCCGGAAACAGATCCGGCAGCAATTTTTACTGATTTGACGTTTGCTTAGGGAGCCGAAGTGTTTGGTTATGTTACCTAAAATGACAACAAATCACTTGGTACATTGGCCAATCCACACCAGCAGCTGGAAGAGGAACCACGTGAAATCTGTGCTTAAAGTGGCTCGTTTCTCATGCAACTCCTGCGTCACGCTTGTCCCTCTTCTCTACTGTAGCTGTAAAAAGACTCTCGTCTGGAGTCCGGTGATTTTTCATGACTTTGTGGATCATTTGGTTTCCAACAGTTTGTTACGTAATGAAAGAATGTTCCCCGCTCCCGCTTCAAACCTGGCAGTTGGGGCCACCCCTCGGCGATCTTCTTCGGATATCCCTCGGCGACGGCGTTCTCCGTCAGCTTGTAGTAGCTGTCACCCTTGAAGGCGTACGTGGCTCCGTCGGCCGAGTTGAAGATGGCGTCGATCTTCGGTGAGGAACACAACTCGGAGTCGGGGTCCTTCTGCACCGGGCGTTGCGTTGGCCGGGTTGGACTGGAGCCACCACTTCCGCCACTGCTGCCACCGTTCGTTTTGCGACCATACAGCGCTTGGATTCCCTGCGGAAGGAACTGTCATTTTTGCGCTATGGTTACAGCGGCACGGAACTACTTACTTGCACATCGTCGGAATCCAGCCGGAACACGGGATCGTACCCCCGGTAGAACGGAGCCATCAGCGCCGATCGCACGTCCGAGTGACTCAACCCGAGCGAGTGGCCAAACTCGTGCGCCGCCACCTGAAACAGGTTCGTCCCCCGGCTCTTGCCGATCGTCCAGAACTCGGCATCGTCAAAGTGCGCATCACCGCCGTAAACCGGGAAGTACGCGTGGGCCAGGGTACCCCCGGGACCGTCGAACGGATCTCCGTCACCGTGCTCGTTCACCTCGAACCGGATGTCGATGTGCACCGGAGCGCTCTTCTTCGGTGTAAACGTCAGATCGGTGTACTCACTCCACACCGAAAATGCCTTCGCGATCTCCTTCTCCACCTCCAGCCGATCCAACCGTGCCGGATACTTGGATATCCGATAGGTGAGGGCCTTCACCTTCCACCGGCTGCCCTGCAGCGCGTACCGCTTCGACCGGGAGTCCGTCCCGAAGCCCACCTTGTCCCGAACTCCGCACCGTGGCAGTGACATCAGCTCCATCGTTTCCGGATCCAGCTCGCCGGACACATTCAGCCCGGCGAAGCTCTGAAAATCCATGATCGCCTTCTCCCAGCTGTCCTTGTCCAGCAGGTTCCCGCTCGTTGGATTGCGGAACTTTGCACTGAGGTATCCAAACTGTGACAGGTAGAGCTAAAAGAGAAAGAAAGCATTCAATTAGTCAAGATATAATGTTGAGTTAGTTTTCTCCCCTACCGGGAATCCATCCCCAATACAAGTGACTGCTGCTAGCAGCACCAAAACCGTCGCGAAAACTTCCATTCTCGACTCGACTCCTCGGACAACTCTCCCGAACGGAGTGGAATCTCCGTCTGCTGAGCTGGAACCCAACCAGCTCGACCAGCCAATTGGTATTCAAACAGAACGCGGATCCAAGGACTCTCTCCACGGCTGGCAATTGACCATTAGGAGGGCCGTTACGCATTAGTGATTCTGGCGAAGGCACTGGGAGATTAAGATCGGCGCACTCGCGGTCACCACGTTGCTCAGAATCAGGACAAAGCGTAGTCGGGTGGTCATTAAAGTAAGTCAATAAAACTGACGAGTTTAAGTTTGCGAGATAGTAAAGGACGCCTGTTGAATGGGTGCTAATGTCCTCAACTGTCAGTCAGTCTATGATTTTGAAATTCTAGTCTTGTCCAACCTGACTTCATTCATTCTAACAAAATTCAGATACTGAATTTCAATCGCTTGTTCACCGGACGCTTCCCGGTACTCCCCAGAACCTGACAGGTCCAAGATACATTGAACGGCTATTAATCATCGTAGCGCTGACACCATTGTCGTGCCCAGCTTACATAACCCAAGCTCCAAGATCGCTAAGTGGACATCAATCGGTCATTATCGGCCATCGGAGCCATCAAAGATGCATTCTAACTGCATTAATTAGGGCCACCTCACACACACAGCTGAAAACAGTTGTTTCAACAGAAGTTATCGCGTTTTAATGGCCCGATGTTCATCACAAGGGGCGGAACAAAACTTAAAGTTCAACCCGTAATTGACTAACCGGGCAAAGAGTGTTAATTGGATTCTGTCGACACTACTGTCGTCGCTGATTCAAGCAAAAGATCAACGTATAAGTGTCGTGAACATTCCACGGTGATGGAGGGAAACTTTGGAGTCATGATCCCGTAAAAAATAGGGCAAAACTGCTTGACCAACAAAACCCGCAACTCTGTACAACTAATCGCAAATGGCCCCACCCGCCAGTAGTCCCAAGAAGGAAATTACAACTTTTTCCCCACCGACTTGAACAGAGATATTCCATTTCTGCGGAAATGGCGACTGATTCACCGGTTCTGTCTACTCAGCTTGCGTCTCACTACTCCGCGGAGATCCATAGCTGGATCGCCAACGGCAGCAGGTGCCAGACAGCACATGTGGCGATATTATTCACACATTATGGCATCGGAGAGGTGTTTGTACTACGAGGCGCGAGTGTGTGCTTCATTCACAGATTCATTCATGTCGAGGAGGCAGGTTCGGGAACGAGAGTGAGGTGAGTTTTTCCAAACTTGGGCATTGTGGGTGGGAAGGAGTGTGTTGTAAAGTTTTTCTTCCCAATGGGGTTTTACACGGCGGACTGTTGCTGCTGCTGAATGAAAGAGGGAGGATAATTTTTGTGCGCGCCTGGTATATGGTTTCTTGGTAAAAGATGACTCGGGGTGATTCACGCGGGGACCGCGGTATTGTTTCATTTAAATTTATGAATGAAATGTGAAATTTATGGTTGGTTAAAATGTTACTGATGATTTGTATTCATGGCACAAACATTCAGCTTCGCATAATTTATACAAGTATTCGTTTAACCTTCCCTTGGTTTAAAAAAAAGTCACACATAAGGTATTGGGGTCCTTTTCGACCCCAAATTTTTAAAAATCGTCAAAATTTTTGACCGATTCCGGTTCTTTTGGTCACAAATGAAAGTTTAGAACGTCCCCTTTCCGAAACTGATCTGGAAACCCGTATTTGGTCACTGTGGCCACCGGGAATCGACTACAACCGAAAAAGGACCGTTTTGAGACCCCAACTTTGACGACCTTTACTGCCCATGTTCTCATAAATGTCCCATATGCAAAAACAGCAAGCTGAGAAAAACGCATTTGAAGTTTGTCCCATACATAAGGCTACGTGTTAAATTTTCGCGAAAAAACTGGATTTCCTCCTGATTTCTAGAACAAAGTACTGGATGTTAAAGGCTCTTTTGAAAGAGCACACGATTTTGAACCAAACTGCATCAATAACTCGAAATCGATGAAAATGCATAAGGGACATTTATGCGATCAGGGGCAGTGTATCTCCGGCAAATTTCAACCAATCAGGATGCTCCGGGTTGCATTCGACAGGTATTTACCTATACTTTGACCACAAATATTTATATCAGGGCCAGGTGACCTACCGGTTCCGGAAATCCGCAACATCCGAAAAGTTCATGTTTTACTGTTTTTCACATATATGTGATACCAATACTCTCATGATAGTTGAAATTGAGCAATAAAACTTACTAAAACACAATACACGATTTCCAGAACCACTCTGCAGTGTTAGTGGCCATCATGTTGCACATCAAACTCCATGAAATTAAAAGATATGCCCATATTTGGTAATGCCGTTGTTCGCCGAGTCATCCTGGCCAATCTGGAACCAATTACCGGTAGCCCCTTGGGGACAGTTCCGGAATATGAGAGAAACCCTATCATCCGACATATCAAACTTCATGGAATTGAAAGATATGTCAATTTACGGTCATGCAGTTGTTCTCTGATCCGTTCAAAAAAGAAAAAAAACTCTAGAAATGAGCTGGACATTTCAGCTCAGTAGGTTTCCTATATTATTAATAAAATATTGCAACAAAAAATATTTTACACCCAGGCCTTTTACACGCAGCTGAATCACTTTTTATTTTGCTGTGTAATTATGATAATTATTACTCAAAAAAATAACTTTCTATTCAATTTTGAAGTATTTTGCAAATAAAACATTGAAAACTATATGTAACGGCCTTTTCCTAGATTCAATTATAATGTATTTGATCTTAAAAATTCGACCTGAATACAGTCGTGCCTCGGTTTTGCACGCCTCGGTTTTGCACTGCCTCGGTTTTGCACCGTTCAGCTGCCTCGGTTAACCACGGCCCAGTGCTTAACTGAAGCACAGAGCTTATGGGATTTTGGCTATATGGGAGACATTGGCTATAATTCTATGAATAATCATGCAAATATCAAAAAATTATAGTGTTTTGAAATCGGGATGTGTCAGCTATCAATTAAAATTATTATTTCATGAAAATTTTCACAAAAATACGTATTTTTCCTGTATTTTGAAAATGCATATTTTTTTCTCTGAAGAAACCAAAAATATATTGTTATTGCAATATGGGTATCAAATGATCAGGTTTTTTTTCATACATTTTGGATGACATACTCCAAACATTTTTAGAAAATACTCCAAATTTTCACAAAACTACGTATTTTCGAAAAAAAATACTCAAAATTTCAATTTTTACAATATGGGTATCAAACGATCGGTATTTTTTCATACATTTCGAATGTAATAACAACATTTTTAGAAAATACTCCAAATTTTCACGAAACTACGTATTTTTGAAAAAATACTCAAAATTTCAATTTGAACAATATGGGTATCAAACGTGGGTCTCGTGGCGCAGGGGTAGCGGCTTCGGCTGCCGATCCCGATGATGCTATGAGACGCGGGTTCGATTCCCGCCTTATCCACTGAGCTTCTATCGGATGGTGAAGTAAAACGTCGGTCCCGGTTTCTCTTGTCTCGTCAGAGGCGCTGGAGCAGAAATCCCACGTTAGAGGAAGGCCATGCCCCGGGGGGCGTAGTGCCAATAGTTTCGTTTCGTTTCGGGTATCAAACGATCGGGATTTTTTCATACATTTCGAATGTAATTACAACATTTTAAGAAAATACTCAAAATTTTCACAAAACTACGTACTTTCGAAAAAATACTCAAAATTTCCGTTTTCACAATGTGGGTATCAAACGATCGGGATTTTTGATACATTTTGAGTTCTTTTCTTCAAAATTTCGTAGTTTTGTGAAAATTTTGAGTATTTTCTAAAAATGTTGTTATTACATTCGAAATGTATGAAAAAATCCCGATCGTTTGATACCCACATTGTGAAAACGGAAATTTGGAGTATTTTTTCGGAAGTACGTAGTTTTGTGAAAATTTTGAGTATTTTCTTAAAATGTTGTAATTACATTCGAAATGTATGAAAAAATCCCGATCGTTTGATACCCATATTGTGAAAATTGAAATTTTGAGTATTTTTTTTCGAAAATACGTAGTTTTGTGAAAATTTTGAGTATTTTCTAAAAATGTTGTTATTACATTCGAAATGTATGAAAAAATCCCGATCGTTTGATACCCATATTGCAAAGATTGAAATTTTGAGTATTTTTTTCGAAAATACGTAGTTTTGTGAAAATTTGGAGTATTTTCTAAAAATGTTTGGAGTATGTCATCCAAAATGTATGAAAAAAACCTGATCATTTGATACCCATATTGCAATAACAATATATTTTTGGTTTCTTTAGAGAAAAAAATATGCATTTTCAAAATACAGGATAAATACGTATTTTTGTGAAAATTTAAAATAATAATTTTAATGGATAGCTGACATCATCCCGATTCCAAAACACTATAATTTTTTGATGTTTGCATGATTTTTCGTACGATTAAAGCCAATGTCTCCCATATAGCCAAAATCCCATAAGCTCTGTGCCTCGGTTATGCACGCCTCGGTTTTGCATCCCCCATATGCGGTGCTAAACCGAGGCACGACTGTATTTAAGCATTTTCTGTTCACTGTTAAATCTTCACCACATTTAATGATTTTGTTGAATGTTTTGATAAAGTTTGAAGATTTCTTTTTTTTGCATTTAAAAATATTTGTTACTAGGTTGCCCCTTAGAGCCGTCTGCACAAAAATTGTCATTTTATAATTTTTTTTGCATTTTTTGGGTCGAGATTTGTCTGATCACGCCTTCTGTCGGACGGGGAAGTAAATGTTGGCCCGGGTCCAACCTAGAGGTTAGGTCGTTAGCTCAGTCCAGGTGTAGTAGTCGCCTCCCTGGGTCCAGTCTCGGTGGAGTCGTCAGTTCGAGTCCTGGGGTGGATGGAAGCTTAGGTGTAAAAAGAGATTTGCAATTGCCTCAACAATCAAGCCTTCGGACACCTAGTTTTGAGTAGGAATCTCGCAATCGAGAACGCCAACACCCAAACGGCGGTCGCATGATTTTGATGCATGGCGGCATGAAAGTATATCAGAATCTGCATGAAAACTGTCCTCATGCATTTTTTGCGATATAGGGGTATGACATTTTTGCCCGTTACCGACAATTATCGACATTACCGACGGCTTTTTGGTTGTATTTCACAAAAAAAAACCCTTATCTGAACAAGGATTGAACCACCAACTTCTTGGTTATTGCTCCGACACGCTACCACCGCGCCATGGACGCTTGATGAAAAGTATGTGAAAGAGCACCAACATATGCTTCTTTTTGGAGTGTTGCTCGGGGACGGGCCAGCGTTATATGTGTTGGTGAGAACTGCAGATCGCTGAAATGTTTACACGCGGGCAAAAATGATCTAGGGGCTTGCTGCAAAAAATGTTATAAAATATGACATTTTCTGCAGCAAATCGACTGTTGCAGATTTTGAGATATATTTTTCCTTTGGGTGAAGGCAATGCTGTCAAGTGTGGATTGTTTGTTTTTTGGATTTAGTTGTTGATTGTTTTTAGAATTTTAATTACCGTCATGAAGGGTGACGTTGAGTCTAGGGGTGAGATTGGGTCATACAAATTTCAGCATTTTTTATTACCCAATGTCACCCCTGATGACAGTACAAAAAACCATAAATCAGTATAAAAATTGCAAATAGAAACGTTATGCGAATAATTTATTGCACTGCCGTTGCAATTATCTCCATGCATTTGGATACCAAGAGATAAGTGTTCTGCTAAATGAAAAATACTCTCTTGTTATTGCAGCGATCTTGGGAGGATGCCCCATGACAGGAAGTTTCGTATATCTACAGCAACAAGCCCCGATAAAATTCCTCATTTTGATGATGGTGGCACATCTTGCTCACCCATCGATCATCGAGAGATTTCCGAGTAGAGTTATTCCATCGAGAAGATTTGCTGCATCATGCATCGATTGTCGATTGGCTGTAATTATGGGGTATTAATCTAAAGGGTAGTGTAAATCACTTGACTAGTCAATTAGTCATCCCTGGAGCTAGTGACTGTGTCCGATTGCAATCAGCACGTGTATTCGCTTTTGCATACATTCCAGAATGTTATAAATTGCAATAGATGAACTTAACTTTACAATTGATGAGTGTCCGATAACCAACCTTACTTGTTATCATTCGCAGACACCACGGTGACCTAAACTATCGTTACTAACTAACCCTCGCCTCGCAAACCGAGAGTCACCTGTATGCGTGTTTGAAAAACGTTTACCTTGGAGCTCATCGACACTGTGAATTCAATCGTACCGGTGCCGATTTAGCCCGTTATCGGCTCGTTATCAGTCCATTATCAATTATCGCCAAACCCCAATACGAGACACGACATTCCACCGACTTCGGGGTGACAAAGTGTTCAGCGTGAGGAAGTGCACACATTAAAGGGGATTGCGGTTCGATTATTTGTAAACATTGGAGTGGTCGTCACCGTACTTGTATAGTGCTGATAAGCATTACGAAATGCAGGCAATTGGTCATGTCGTGTGGGGTGCATTGGACACAAGGTTTGGGAGAAAGATAGTTGGTAGTCTGGTGGTAATGAAAGTTTGCCAGAAATTGGGTTAATGTCAACAATGTGTGTGTCAATGGTGATAAGAGAAACGTATTTATTTCGACCTTCATTTAGTGTTGGGAATTTTATCTGTTGATTAAAAGGCTAAGGCCAAAGGTATGACATGCGTTAAATCTGTTAAAAGTTGTCCTTTTATTACCAAAACCACATCAAAGTTCATCGGCATTAACCCTCTTCACCATCACTCGATGATTCATTGTTACGCTTCCTAGAAAACCAATCTTTATCCGAGGAATCGTTATAAACACTACCACTTGCTGGAAACAGCTCTTAGTTAAACAAACTGGCTGACGATCGCGACGTCGATGAATCATGCGCTCGAGTTCTCCACACACCGGACGAATCCAAAATAAGTCGTCCAATTTCTCCTTTCTTGCCTGCCTGCAGACAACAACAGCAGAGAGATCCGATCATGATTCAGTGCAGCGGAATTTGGACTCGGCAAAAAAGTTGCGTTGCACGATCGACGTGAATCGCCACGTGACCTGCTCGCTTCGGGTTCGATCAAGAAGTGATAAAGTTCCTCGCGGGATAATTGAGCTGCGCGATGAACCCGCCTGATATCATGCAACTTTTTTTTTGCGATGTTTTTTCCTTCACTGCGTTTCATCGGCCTTCATCGCCAACACCTACTTCTATGTGGTAGTAGTTCAGACAATTAATTTGTCAAACCTTATCTGGGATCGCTTCTCTACGCTTGTTTTTTGTTTTGTTCCTCAGGATGAGGCTCCAACTTTGGGAGATTCTCGTGGTGTTTACGACAATGTGTTTTCTCAACGGGCGCGATTCTCATCGCGTTAACTGGATGATGAGCGTGATGATCACCACCTCACCAAATTGGGTAATTAAATTCACCAATTAGGGGCACCGTTGCTCGACATGCGTGTTAATGCTCAGTTCGAATGATGTAACGAGTGGCGTCCCTTAATGTGAGTTGTCACATTAGAACGCCAGAACATGTGTAATCGTGATGGATCCACGCAAAGCACGAACTCTGGCTGTTGTATTGAGAACTGAAGTCATGAAAAGCTAATCATGAATCTGCACATATTGTTTTTGTGTTTACTAGTCAGCCGGGCCATTAACTGAGCGGTAGACAGTTAGTTGAAGTTGTCATTGTGTCGGACGGCACACACGAACTGCAGCTATTACTTCCTGATCCGATACAACCTCCACCGGCAGCGAACGAGCCTGGTCGATTATTATTTACAGAGTAGCTCACTGTCTCTGGTTGATGTTGCATCAATGTGTGAAAATCATTAATCAGTGGATTGAAAGTATTTGTGATATTGCAATAATGCTTTATATCTAGAATTTTTCAGGTCGATTATACATGAGTTTCAGTTAATTTTTTAGATTAAATTTTATGTTAACTCTAGAGCGATTCCAGCTCAAATCAGGAATTTTTCTGATACTTTTGTAGCCGACCCTCTCCGATTTCAATGAAACTTTGTAGACATATTATCCTAGGCCTATATAAGCCATTTTTGTGCATATGGAGCAAATAGTACTCGAGAATAACATTTGAGAAGGGCGTAAGGTATTTAAATATTTTTGTATTCTGTAATTTAAATATTACTGTACCGTAAAACGGGGTGACTTTGATAGCCGGGGTGACTTTGATAGGTTTGAGATTTTTCCGAAAAATGAAGAGTACAACTCAAATACGTACGGAATGGTATTGAATCATACTGACCGTGGTAGAGAAGTGTTCAAAGTACCT
This sequence comes from Culex pipiens pallens, assembly GCF_016801865.2. Lineage (NCBI taxonomy): Eukaryota > Metazoa > Arthropoda > Insecta > Diptera > Culicidae > Culex > Culex pipiens. Next base: position 87,574,850 of record NC_068939.1, on the reverse strand, counting down.
TAAGAAAAACTTTTCAAAAAATTTTGAAAAGTTTAAAAAGTTAGTTAACTATAATTAAGAAAATGTTGATGAAAAACATTATTTAAATCTTCTCAAAGTGTCATGTTTTTCTCAACGAACATAATTTTGAATCGGAAAACGAAATGCATTTTCGGATCTTTTGGACAATTTTCCACTAGGAGAAGGTTGAATAAGTTTGTAAATAATAAATGTTATGTGTTTTTGAAACATAAATAAATAAAAATCTCTTGTTTCATAGGCATTTTCAGTTGAACAAATTTCATATAAAATGTGAAAACTTTTGATTTTGACTTCTAATTCAGTTTTAAATGCAATATTAATCGATAATTTTATAGACATATCAAGTTTTAACGAATTTCAGGCAAAATTTTGACTTTTGAACAATTTTACCTGAAATTTATATGTATTTTGTTAAAAAGCTTATAAACTCAGTTATCTAAATATAAACATTGATTTTTTCCTAGAAAACTAAATTAGCAACCTTAGTAATGTTACATTTGACGTAAAAATAAAGTTTGAACACCTTAAATCTGATTTTAACAAGAAAAACTATGACTATCAAAGTCACCCCGGAATTCAAAATAAGAATTTTTAACGTAACTATTTTTAAAAACAATATTGAAAAAACTTTTTTTTCAAAAATGGTATATGGACCATATGTGGGCTACCCCAGTACATGTTTTAAAAATAATAATCTCAAGACAAGCCTTACCAGTTGGAAAATATTCCAAAAATAAATTGAAATCCTATCAAAGTCACCCCGGTTTACGGTATCTTGAAGTCGTTGCGTCGTATCAAAAAGTGGTCAAAGACAAACTTGTAGGAAATTTGACGGGCTTTCTGAAAAAATACACTGAAACAAAAATACACGCCACATCTATGAGATTTTTTGATTTTTAAGTCTAAAACTTAAGGTGATGTCACGATTTTTTTTCGTTCAAAATTTTTAAGAAAATAGCCTAAAATGTTACTAAAAGACTGACGAAAAATGCAGGATGGTATGTCTCTCCTAAAAAATACAAAAATCATTTACTAAAACTGTTTTTTTGAAAAGTGGTCTAAACGTCAAAATTTTTAAAAACCGGTAGTGGGAATCGATTCCTCAGATAATTTTACATAAAAGTCTTCATATTGACCATTGTCCTATGTCCAATCCTTGGGAAGATACAGCGGTTTTAAAAATAAAAATGTTGAAAAAACGGGATTTTTGGTGGTTTTTGGCATTTTCTATATGACAGACTTGGTTTTTCAGTCTCGTAAATATTTTTAACGGAAAGCTCGTCCAATTTCCCATAAGTTTTCCTTTGACAGCATTTCAATTGGATGTAAGGGCTGACAGATATAAGCTTAATTACATTGCTTATAACTGAAAATAGAATATTTTTTTCAGTGTGGTAGAAACCAGGATAGTAAATTTGATTACGTAAATATAAAAACGATATAAATCAAAAAGCTTTCAAAGGCAAACTTATGGGAAATTGGACGAGCTTTCCGGTAAAAATATTTTCGAGACTGAAAAACCAAGTCTGTCATATAGAAAATGCCAAAAACCACCAAAAATCCCGTTTTTTCAACATTTTTATTTTTAAAACCGCTGTATCTTCCCAAGGATTGGACATAGGACAATGGTCAATATGAAGACTTTTATGTAAAATTATCTGAGGAATCGATTCCCACTACCGGTTTTTACAAATTTTGACGTTTAGACCACTTTTCAAAAAAACAGTTTTAGTAAATGATTTATGTATTTTTTAGGAGAGACATACCATCCTGCATTTTCCGTCAGTCTTTTGGTAACATCTTAGGGTATTTCCTCAAAAATTTTGAGCGAAAAAAAATCGTGTCATCACCTTCAAATTTAATTTTTAAACTTAAAAATTGAAAAATGACATAAAATTGGTGTGTATTTTTGTTTCAGTGTATTTTTATCAGAAAGCCCGTCCAATTTCCTACAAGTTTGTCTTTGACCACTTTTTGATACGATGCAACGGCTTCGAGATACAGTAATTTTTAAATTGCAAAATACTAAAATATTTAAATACCTTACGCTTTTCTCAAATGTTATTCTCGAGTTCTATTGGCTCCATATACACAAAAAGACTTATATAGGCCTAGGATAACATGTCTACAAAGTTTCATTGAAATCGGAGAGGGTCGGGTACAAAAGTACCAGAAAAAATCCTGATTTAAGCTGGAATTGCTCTCTATCAAAAAGTAGATATGAAATGATCAATTGTAGTTTGATTGTTTTTTTCTTTCATGTTTAAACTAAATCCATTTCAACCTTAGAATGGTCTGCTTTAGACCACAACGTTTCATAAGACCTCTCTATCAAAATGCTTGAATATTTTATAAAAAGTTTAATGTTTATTATGGGTAATTCCATCTCAAACATACACAAAAAAGAGCAACATTCAAATCAATATTTTCTGTTCAAAATTTGTGAAGCTGTTAATAGCATCAAAACACAAGGAGTTCCTCTACAAATTTTAATCAACAGTTACACAGTAAATAATTGTGTAAATTGAGAAGGTGTGGTTTCAGAAGGTTGAATATTACCCCTTTTATGATGTTTTTTTTCTTCAATTTAGACTGAAAAAGTGACATTATACTAGAAAAGTGGTAAAATTAAACATTTTCAGAGGTAAAATTAAACACTGTTTCTGATATAAAAGATGTTTTTTTTACTTTGTAGTTACTAATGTCCCCCGTGAATCCTTCCCAGTTCCCTTGCGTGCCTAGTCCACCAGGATCGATATTTTACACTCTAAGCTCGCGTTCCTTCCCCAACAAACTACCACTGCGAGGTTCCCCGTCTGCTTTCCCTGCTCGGACATTTACTGCGTTGTAGTCCCGCCAAAACACAACAACCCGGTGGTGGCGTTGGTCGAGTTTATTCAACTTTTGACCGCAAAACAGTCCACTGCCACCGCTGGCCGGTCGGTCATGTCGTGGGAAACATCACCCCTCCAGGCCGAACAGAACAAACTCGCGACCATTTCTTGGTTCGTTGAACTTCCCCGCTGCTGCGGGGACCTTCAAGCGTCTTGATGAATGTCAAAAATTCACTTCTGGTTCTCGGCGGCAGAACCGCTAATCAAAAACAAACGTGACCCAACTGTTTCACCCCCTTGACTAGGGGGGATGCACGCAAACAAACTACCCTCCCCATTCTGGATGATGGAAATCGTTACAGAGAGAGTGTAAAACATCGCAGTTTCCGATCAAAACAACACAACAATTAAGTCTCAGCTGGGGCACGACTTGGCGATTCATCACCCAGCTCCGAATCACGGCGATCATCTGCCCGAGCGCTCTCACGTTACATAGTGGTACCTACTAGCAACATGATAGGCAGCTACTACGGCTATGTTAATCACAGGCTGCAACTGCAGCAAGACCGGTATTTTGTGAGTGACCTGTTACGAGTAAACACAAAAATGTGCCGGCACGATAGAACATGAGTGCGGTTGGCGCGTGGCAACCAGGGATCAACTCGGATGACGGTTCAGTTAATCCACAAGTTCTGAACACTCACGAATTAAATCATAAGGCATTTTTGTATTGCCATGATTTTAATAGACTTGATTTCCTTATCCCACTAGTTAAAAAGTTTTGTTTTACTTGTCCTAAGGAGTAATTTTTGAACATTCAAAAAAACAGACGTGTTATTCAATAATTTGCAGCCTGAATTGCTGATGAATTGGAGTTTTGGCGTAAAAAAGACTTTTATGTAAAATCAAATGCCCAATTTTATGACGTACGCAGAATTAAAAAAAAAACGAAAAAAATCAAACATAGTTTTAAACTTATGTAGTTTTAGTTACTCAGCTGTTATAATTTTTAAATGTATCTTTTGGGGAAATTTAATGTACCTACTTTTCGAATCTGAAAAAACCAGAAGGGTATTTTTTCATTTAAATCAAAAATTATTGTTTTAAAATTTCGTGTTTTTTAACTTTGCAGGTAAATTTTTAAGAGTATAACAATGTGCTACAAAGTTGTTGGACCATCCGTGGACAATTGTCCTTACAAATAAAATCTTTTTGTATGGAGCGTGGACAATCGCTTACCCCTCCTCCCTTAATGTGTCCACGTGGTTTATGGATGGTCCCTGTATAACAGACGCGATTTTAGGAAAAAAATGAAAACGTAACTTTTTTGTTTCGTCGATTGCGTCTGTCGCGGGTGAATTGATCGGCCATGATCAACGACGACCAACTTTTTAAATTCCTTATGTTATGTAATAATTTTTTTATTAATTGTTTGCTCTGCAACTTTATAGAACATTGTTTTTATCTAAAACACAATCCTACAAAGTTACAAAAAAAATACAAAATTTTTAAATGAAAAAAAAATTGTTTTGCATGAAAAAGTTACTCTTCTGGATTGTTGCAGATTGAAAAACTACACAAATTTTGCCATTAAAATACAAGTCCAAAAAAAAAAAAAATTCCAGTTGAGTAACGAAAAATTGCATTTTTTTTGCATTTTTTGATAAAGACATTGTTTTTTTTTTGAAATTCTGAGTACGAAATTGAATTGGGCACCTAATTTTATATAAAAGTCCCTTTGACACATAATTGCCAAATCATTACCATTCAAGCTGCAAATTATTGAAATTCACGTCTTTTTCGAATGTTCAAAAATGAAAAGAGTTGTACCGCCCCACCGTTACGAGATATCGAAAAAATGGCACCAGGATTCGACTTCAAGGACTTAAATTACCCCTCAGGATAATGTTTTACGCAATTCGAAGAGAGGTTTTTTTTTCCGAATTTTTGTGATTTGGCAGAGAGTGAGCCATTTCTTTGCTTAGTTAAGCATATAAGGCGTCATAAGGCGTCATCCATAAAGTAGTCCCGCTCTAGAGTGGGAGGGGCGGTCCGAGAAAGTGTGACAGTGCGTGTTAAAGGGGGAAGGGGGGGGAGGGTAAATTTTTGCTGTTTTTAGCGTGACGTACTATATGGATGAAGCCCAAAGTGAATAATATTATGAAAAAAGTTGGCGAGACAACATTTTTTTGCGATGGATCAACTATGGTCCCCTTGGAACGAGCTGTCAAGTAGGAATTTTTCTGTCAAGAAGGACCGCGCGGTTAATTTTTCAAAATTGATTTAAAAATCCATTTTAAACTCTTTGTGGTCGTACAAAAAGTCATTGTACTCTGAAAAATAAGCTTTATCGCTGTAAACAATAATATCAGCTATCAAAGCTTCATTTGAGGACCCAATTGTCACATTTATAAGCTATGCCATTTCAAATTATTAATATTTGCAATATTGAGCTATCTGTTCCTTCGCCTGTCACTTTACAGTAAGTAATTCTGAATATTCGATACTATCATATTCTTGCATCAAATCATCAATTTATTAATTTCAAAGATTTAATACCATTTAGCAGGAGAAGTTCTCGACCATTAGGCAGGTTAAGGATTCGGTCCTATTTCACACAGCAAAAAAAATCTGTGTAAAATCACATGAAAAAAGCATGAACATCACCTTTGTGAGAAAAAAGCATGTAATATTGTATGAGAAAACGTGTACACAAAAAGCATGTACCGAAAAATAAAAAAAATCAGTTCTGCTCACCCCAAAAATAACATCAATCCGGCGAGAGTCATATTCAGATTACCAAGTCCGCTCGGATCAATGCCAATGTAACAGTAAGTTTTCCGTACGTCGTATACTGTGTTAACTGCATACGATGTATGAGGAACTTACAGCTATATCGGTGAAGATCCAACCATTTTCATAGCGGCAAAATAGCCGAGTGGGTTGGAGTGCGGACTTGGTAACTGAATATGACTCTCGCCGGATTGATGTTATTTTTGAGGTGAGAAGACCTGATTTTTTCTTCTTCGGTACATGCTTTTTGTGTACACGTTTTCTCATACAACATTACATGCTTTTTCTCACAAAGGTGATGTGCATGCTTTTGCACGCGATTTCACCATCGGATTTTTTGCTGTGCAATAAAGTTTGCTGAGTTTCACTATTGAAACATCTTATTTTGTAAAACTTTGTCTTTCTGATTATCAAAATAGTCAAACTTTGTTGAACATAAATCTGTAGACACTACACTATAGTGTTGATATGCCAAGAATTAAATTACATGCTATCCTCGATTAACTACTACTTATGCTTAACTTTTTGCGTATTACTTGTCAGTGTTCCCTCATTATATTTGGGATCTGGTACATTTCGCCGAATGTCGTTTCGCCGAATGTAGTTTCGCCGAATAGTACGTTTCACCGAAAGTCATTTCTCCGAATGGACGTTTCGCCGAAATGCCTAAAAAATTAACTTTTTTGTATAATTTATGCTATTTTTTCGCTGCAGTGCCACCTTGTAACTCACTAATGCAAACTCGAAAAGGAGTGGCAAGATAATAATATAATAATGTAAAAGGTAAAGAACGTGTCATGTTTGAAAGAATGCAAAAACTCATAGAAATAATACAAATAATTTTGCTAAAAAATTAAGAATGCAAAACTTAACATAATCTAAATGATTTGTTCAAAGAACTGCTCAGTTTTGGATGTATGTTAAAACTCACAGAAAGACAACAAATTGTTTTCTTTAAAATGAATGCAAAAACATTCAGAAATAATTCTAAACATATTAATCAAAAAACGAATTATGCAAAAATCAACAGAATTTTTTTCAAAATGTAATGCTAAAAATCAAAAGAAATGCTCATGTTTGAAAGAATGCAAAAACTCAGAAAAATTATATACACAATATGCTTAAAAAACAAAGAACGCAAAAACAAACAGAAATAATCCAAATTATAAGCAGAAAATTAAAAGAATTGCTCTTGTTTGAAAGAATGCAAAAATTCACAGAAAAAATTGAAAAAATATGCTCAGCAAACAAAGAATGCAAATATTAACGGCAATTTTTCAAAATGTTAAGCTGAAAATCAAAAGAACTGATCAAAAACTTCCAAAAATTATACAAATTATATGCTTCAAAAACAAAGAATGCAACAACTATCAGAAATGAATCAAAATTATAACTCACAGAAATGATTTAAAATTTGATGCTGAAATCAAATAACATATTACGGGCTTTTATCGGTAATTTTCGGTGAAATTAAACTCACAAATTAGAAAAAAGGAATGAAACTGATAGGTGGATCGATGACTAGTGTCTTAGAAGAAGATTGAAAAGGCCGGAAACTAAGACCGTCCTGGAGTCATTTGGATGACACAAAGGGATGATTTGTCTGTGTACACTTACTGAGGTTGCGACTCAGTACTTGAACACAGCCAAATTAGAAGGTTAAAAGACTTGATCACACACGTACGCTTTCTCATATGGCCCTTTCGCTGACTTAGTTTCCGTCCTTTTCAATCTTCTTCTAAGACACTAGTCATCTATCCACCTATCAGTTTCATTCCTTTCTTTTAATTTGTGAGTTTCACCGAAAACTACCGATAAAAGCCCGTAATATCAACAATTTAAGGTGATTAAAACAAAGTTGGGTTAATAAAACAATCAGTCCCAATGCTGAGGAAATTAAATAACTGCTTAAAATTGTTTTTAACTCGATTATTTTTTCAACACTTCTGGAATTTTTTTTAAGGTGCAATAAACCATATTTCTAGTATTTGCTTTTTGGGTGTTTTTGAGACCGCCTTGAGTCAGGGGTATTAAAGAACACCCAAAAAACTGATAATTTGGTGTATTGGACCTTTTCAAAAAAAAAAAAAAAAAAAACTTTGCAATTGTTTATGCATGTGATAATGTTTTTAAAAACTTATAAAAAAATACAATTATGTAAAAAGAATTCAAAAACTCCCTAAAAGGCTTAAACATTATAATTTTTAGAAATTACTTTCAATATAATTTGTGTCCTATTTAAATTGTTTTTTTTTAACGATTTTTTGTCAATTCGGCGAAACGTAACATTCGGCGCAACGTCCCATGCGGCGAAACGACATTCGGCAAAACGACCGTCGGCGAAACGACATTCGGCGAAATGTCCCGCACCCTAATTAAACGGATTGAAGGTTGTAAGTAAAGAACAAATTCAAGCCACAGTTTTAAGATGAAAGTGAAAAAAGAGTAAAAAGTAGTCGCAAAAATGACCTTTATTTGAAAATTTGCATAGGGTAGAGTAGTCATCAATGAGACACGGGGAACAATGATAAAATGGCTCTCACAAGTCGTAGTTTCAACCAATCAGGCTCATATTTGGGGGAAAGGTGTGTCTACTGGATACACGTCTGCCATATAAGTGGCTTTGGTTATGGACGCTCCCTTGAAAAGTAATTCATAAATGTTTGATTCTGGGGTGTAAAAGTAAATCAAGGACAAAAAATACTTTTTCGCTCGTAGGCTGCCATTTACACCAAAACTAAAATCAAATCAAATTATTCGCTCTACAGCATTGCCTTGGCGTTCTCGATTGCGAGATTCCTACTCGAAACTAGGTATCCGAAGGCTTGATTGTTGAGGCAATTGCAAACCTCTTTTTATACCTTAGCTTCCATCCACCCCGGGATTCGAACTGACGACCTTTGGATTGTTAGTTCAACTGCCTACCAGCGACTCCACCAGGACAGGACCCAGGGAGACGACTCCTACACCTGGACTGAGCTAACGACCTAACCTTTTTTAGGTTAGTCCGGGGCCAACATTTACTTCCCGTCCGACGGAAGGCGTAATCAGACAAATCTCGTCTCAAAATTTGCCACCGGGACCTTCTGGGATCGAACCCAGGCCGACTGGGTGAGAGGCAATCACGCTAACCCCTACACCACGGTCCCTTTCATTAGATTTGGCCAAAATTTAGAATACACCCAGAATCCAGGACTGTCTCATTGTTCCCCACTCATTTCAGCCCATGGGTAACAATGAGACACTTTGATTTTTCTTCAATAAACTTTTCAAAATCGATGGAAATCTTTCAAAACATAAATTAAAAGTGATTTTTGGCATATTTATAGAGTTTAAACTTTATTTAACCAAAAATACAAAGTTATTTGGTATTAATATATGGATTTAACAAAATTTAAATACTTTTTAGTGTAACTTTTGTTATTAAAAGTTTCATGTTGGCAAAATTGCTCTAAAATGTTCAAGGCAAGTCACCTGCAATGGAACAATACAAAAACATGATGTTTTGCTAGAAAAATGTTGATTTTCGTAGAGTGTCTCATTGTTCCCCAGCTGTCTCATTGTTCCTGCCAAGTGCGTCTACAATGAGACAGTTGAATAACTCTGGCTGTAGATGTCGGATCGATCTCATATATTGGTCAATGATAGAACACATTAAAAGAAAGATAATGCAACTAAAAGCTCATTAAGACATGCTGATGAAAAAATTAGAAAAATCGTTGAAAGTTGAAAACCAAAAGTGTCTCATTGATGACTACCCTACCCTACTGAACAATAGCTTTTTATACTGTAACACTGTAATTTATTGAAAGAACAAATTCCCCATCAATTTGACCTACTTTTTCCCAATACATAGAATTGCTCGTATCAACTTCGCTTTCCATCATCGCAATCTTGACAGATTCCCCGCGTCCAAGTCATATACTAACCCAACGTACAAGTCACAGCCACAGCGGTGACTCTCTATGTAATTGCAGAACATGTGTTCCCCGCCATTAGCAGAGCGCGGACCATGTACTCCACAGTAGTCATCGGCTGCCGTCGCGGCGTCGTCTCGAACTGACTCTGACAAACGATTTGTTTATATTTTGAGTATGGTATGGCCTATCAGCAATGTACTAGCGAGAGCAGCAGTATCAGCAGCAGCCGTTGAAACGATGTTGTGCTAGTCACGGCGAAATCGGAAGTGTTATTACCCACCCGAATGGGGAACACAGCGCGGGGCGCAGACACGCCTGAGATATTGACGACCTTCCGCGTTTGATGTGCTAATAGATTAGTAATGATGAATGCGGTGAATTGTTGCACGGTGATGGACCCGGCGGTTTGGAGACACAATCCGTCGAAGGAGATGTGTTGCTGTGCACTTGATCAGGTTGATTCAGCGGAATTTTAATAGTATCGATTCTAAATGACGTTTAACTTTGATTGAACTTGGATGTCTTATCATATTTCGAACCTTTTTACACTAACAATTAATTAGTTGTGGTTGGCGGCAAGCCGGTAGTTCAAAACAGGAATATCCTCTTACAACTTGTTACACCTGGTCAGCGTTAAGTGAAGGGCGGCAAATTGACGGCACGTGCTGTTGAACTCGAGGTCCGTTGCACATCCTAACCCAACTGTGGAATGTGGTTTGCGGTGTCATCTTTCCTGTCGGATTTTGTCGGAACTTATTCATATATTCCTAATACTGATCGATAGGGTAAAAATAACAACATTCTGATTATACTTTGAAATTGTTTATCAATTGAATACTGGTTTGGATGTCCTTGACCATGAGAACCGCTTGGGCAACAATACTATAATCATGAATTGATAGATAAACCTTAAGGTCAGGAATTGACCCCGCCAGAATGGCAAATGCCAAGTTCGTGGCAAATTGGGATAGCTCAAATGCTCGTCCTGGTTGAACTTTGTGCATCACGTGATTTCAAAAATTAAAACCAAGTGAACTTTGGCGGACACGGAAATATTTCACTTGCTCATGGTGAGATGATATCGGAGGAGCCCAGGACCAAACCAAGGAAGGTTGTATTTTATTTATGTACCAGAAAAACGACCAGCAACCCATGGAAAGGTCAACGGAAGGCCTAACAGGTGCCTTGGTCTGGCTGGCCTATTTCTTACTGCAAAGGGGGCACTATGAGTTACGGCCTGGTGAAACGGTTTTGAATTGAGGCTATTTTTAAACTGAATTGAATGAGTTTTGCCTTCCTCACTGAGGTAAGGCTATAATCCTGCTCTAAAATTGAACTTTTTATTAAAAGCTCGAAAACCCACCTTGATGTATACATATCGACTCAGAATCGAAAACTGAACAAATGTCTGTGTGTATGTGTGTGTGTATGTGTGTGTGTATGTGTGTGTATGTGTGTGTGTATGTGTGTGGGTATGTGTGTGTGTATGTGTGTGTGTATGTGACCAATAATGTCACTCAGTTTTCTCAGCACTGGCTGAACCGATTTTGACCAAACCAGTCGCATTCGACTTGGTTTAGGGTCCCATACGGTGCTATTGAATTGTTTGAAGTTTCGATAAGTAGTTCAAAAGTTATGTATAAAAATGTGTTTTCGCATATTTTCGGAAGATGAATAAATGGCAGTAAACTGAACCAAACATCATCATGTTATACATCGTTATTTAGGTAAATGAAAGACCTTTCCAACGAGTCCACAACATTGAAGATCTGGCAACCCTGTCTCGAGTTATAACCACTTAAGTGATATTTATGTACTTTTTTGTAGCCGGATCTCACTTAAATGTATGTAAACTATGTCCGGATCCACCATCCGACCCATTGTTGGTAAGGTTATCAAAAGAACTTTCCAATGAATCTACAACATTGAAGATCTGGCAACCCTGTCTCGAGTTCTGACCACTTAAGTGATATTTATGTACTTTTTAGAAGCCGGTTCTCACTTAAATTTATGTAAACAATGTCCGGATCCATCATCCGACCCATCGTTGGTTAGGTAATCAAAAGAACTTTCCAATGAATCTACAACATTGAAGATCTGGCAACCCTGTCTCGAGTTATAGCCACTTAAGTGATATTTATGTACTTTTTTTGTAGCCGGATCTCACTTAAATGTATGTAAACAATGTCCGTATCCATCATCCGACACATCGTTGATTAGGTAATCGAGAGACCTTTCCAACGAGTCCACAACATTGAAGATCTGGCAACCCTGTCTCGAGTTCTGATAACTTAAGTGATATTTATGTACTTTTTTGTAGCCGGATCTCACTTAAATGTATGTAAACAATGTCCGGATCCATCATCCGACCCATCGTTGGTTAGGTAATCAAAAGACCTTTCCAACGAGTCCAAAACATTTAAGATCTGGCAACCCTGTCTCGAGTTCTGACCACTTAAGTGATATTTATGTACTTTTTTGTAGCCGGATCTTACTTAAATGTATGTAAACAATGTCCGGATCCATCATCCGACCCATCGTTGGTTAGGTAATTAAAAGACTTTTCCAACGAGTCTTACACATTGAAGATCTGGCAACCCTGTCTCGAGTTCTGACCACTTAAGTGATATTTATGTACTTTTTTGTAGCCGGATCTTACTTAAATGTATGTAAACAATGTCCGGATCCATCATCCGACCCATCGTTGGTTAGGTAATCGAAAGACCTTTCCAACGAGTCTTAAACATTGAAGATCTGGCAACCCTGTCTCGAGTTCTGACCACTTAAGTGATATTGATGTACTTTTTTGTAGCCGGATCTCACTTAAATGTATGTAAACAATGTCCGGATCCATCATCCGACCCATCGTTGATTAGGTTATCGAGATACCTTTCCAACGAGTCCACAACATTGAAGATCTGGCAACCCTGCTTCGAGTTCTGACCACTTATGAGCCCTTGAGTGATATGTGTGTTTTTTTGGATCAAATTTGTGTCCAAATCCAGTTTTTAAGATTCAATCGACCGTTTCAAACGTTGGGCTTGATTTTTCGGTCTTTAGACTATTTTTGCTAGAAAGGCCAACTTTTCACCTTGCGTCCAAGACAACTAAAATCGGTTGAAATGACGTGGAGTTATGTTTTGCCTTTCTTAAAAAAAGGTTTAAGGTTTGCTTTTGGAAAAACGCTTTTCTCAGAAATCTTTTAAAAAAATCGTGCACGGCGAGGAATCGTTCCAGAAAAAATCCTATTACTAATTAAAAGGTTTTGATGCAATCTTCCGATTGAATTTTGGCCCGAAACCCGGAACTCAAAGCCTGATCTGTATCCGCTCTTAAAAATTTGTGTATTCCATCATTGGAAAACCGTTCGTAAAACCCACAATTTTTATGTTTCAGATTTGTAGCCGTGGGGTTGGAGACGAACATTTTATTTTTCGATTCACAATTTTCGACCAGTAAATGTGGTCAAAGACATTTTTCGAGTTATTTTGGACTATTTTACAGATAACATTATCAAATTAGAAGAATTCAGTTTCAAACAAAAAGCCATTCGAAAACATGCGCCATAAACTGTTTGGGCCCATAATTTATTTCCGGAGATATAGCCATATAAGTGTTTAACGTCTTATTTTTATCCTATTTTTTTCTATTAAATTTTAGGTTTCATACAGGATCGTATACTGAACATCAAATTCGAAGTCCCGGCTCGTTTTCGCTCGAAAGATCGACAAGTCGCTGCGAGTGAAAGTGTTCTTTCTGGCTTTTGATAATAGATCGACTATGTGCAGTATCGATACATATTTTTTAAGTTAATCATAGACTAACATTAAAGACTGTGTACCCTTTAGTTTTTTTTAATTACCTCTGAAATTAAAAAAAAATGGCAAAATATTCAAAATTTTAGGTCAAATTCTCACTGGGTATCATTATGTTTCTGAAAAATTAATTGCACCAATATATTTGTCGGAGTGTCATCATTTTGTAAGAAACGCCCTATTCACCCCTGGTGATATTAAATCGTTTTTTTTTTAAGTGTCTTTTGCTAAAAATAACTAAAATGGCAATTTTCAGAAACACCCTCTAGCACGGTGTAGGTCACCCTAATGGCCAAGCAAAAAAATACGGGTCGAATTATTTTGGCCAAGGAACCCCCCTCAAATTTTTGAGCCCACGGCAAAAAAAAATCCGATGGTGAAATCGAGCTGAGAGGGTTGGGGCGCGAACTTGGTAATCTGAATATGACTCTCACCGGATTGATGTTATTTTAAAGGTGTGTAAAATATATGTTTGATTCTTCCGTACATGCTTTACGTGTACACGTTTTGCCTTCCTCACTGAGGTAAGCCTATAATCCTGCTCTAAAAATGAACTTTGTATGAAAACGTCGTATACCCACCTTCATGTATACATATGAGCAATTCTCTACGAAATCGGTCTTTTTCCTTCAATTTTAATTTTTGTATTTTTTAATCCGACTGAAACTTTTTTGGTGCCTTCGGTATGCCCAAAGAAGCCATTTTGCATCATTAGTTTGTCCATATAATTTTCCATACAAATTTGGCAGCTGTCCATACAAAAATGATGTATGAAAATTCAAAAATCTGTATCTTTTGAAGGAATTTTTTGATCGATTTGGTGTCTTCGGCAAAGTTGTAGGTATGGATACGGACTACACTGGAAAAAAATAATACACGGTAAAAAAAATTTGGTGATTTTTTTATTTAACTTTTTATCACTAAAACTTGATTTACAAAAAAACACTATTTTTATTTTTTTTTATTTTTTGATATGTTTTAGAGGACATAAAATGCCAACTTTTCAGAAATTTCCAGGTTGTGCAAAAAATCATTGACCGAGTTATGAATTTTTTAATCAATACTGATTTTTTCAAAAAATCGAAATTTTGGTCGTAAAATTTTTCAACTTCATTTTTCGATGTAAAATCAAATTTGCAATCAAAAAGTACTTTAGTGAAATTTTGATAAAGTGCACCGTTTTCAAGTTATAGCCATATTTAAGTGACTTTTTTGAAAATAGTCGCAGTTTTTCATTTTTTAAAATTAGTGCACATGTTTGCACAGTTTTGAAAAAAATATTTTTGAAAAGCTGAGAAAATTCTGTATATTTTGCTTATTCGGACTTTGTTGATACGACCTTTTATTGCTGAGATATTGCAATGCAAAGGTTTAAAAACAGGAAAATTTATGTTTTCTAAGTTTCACCCAAACAACCCACCATTTTCTATCGTCAATATCTTAGCAACTAATGGTCCGATTTTCAATGTTAATATATGAAACATTTGTGAAATTTTCCGATCTTTTCGAAAAAAATATTTTTGGAATTTTCAAATCAAGACTAACATTTCAAAAAGGCCAAACATTCAATATTACGCCCTTTTAAAATGTTAGTCTTGATTTGAAAATTCCAAAAATATTTTTTTCGAAAAGATCGGAAAATTTCACAAATGTTTCATATATTAACATTGAAAATCGGACCATTAGTTGCTAAGATATTGACGATAGAAAATGGTGGGTTGTTTGGGTGAAACTTAGAAAACATAAATTTTCCTGTTTTTAAACCTTTGCATTGCAATATCTCAGCAATAAAAGGTCGTATCAACAAAGTCCGAATAAGCAAAATATACAGAATTTTCTCAGCTTTTCAAAAATATTTTTTTCAAAACTGTGCAAACATGTGCACTAATTTTAAAAAATGAAAAACTGCGACTATTTTCAAAAAAGTCACTTAAATATGGCTATAACTTGAAAACGGTGCACTTTATCAAAATTTCACTAAAGTACTTTTTGATTGCAAATTTAATTTTACATCGAAAAATGAAGTTGAAAAATTTTTACGACCAAAATTTCGATTTTTTGAAAAAATCAGTATTGATTAAAAAATTCATAACTCGGTCAATGATTTTTTGCACAACCTGGAAATTTCTGAATAGTTGGCATTTTATGTCTTCTAAAACATATCAAAAAATAAAAAAAAAATAAAAATAGTGTTTTTTTGTAAATCAAGTTTTAGTGACAAAAAGTTAAATAAAAAAATCACCAATTTTTTTTTACCGTGTATTATTTTTTTCCAGTGTAGTCTATATCTATACCTACAACTTTGCCGAAGACACCAAATCGATCAAAAAATTCCTTCAAAAGATACAGATTTTTGAATTTTCATACATCATTTTTGTATGGACAGCTGCCAAATTTGTATGGAAAAATATATGGACAAACTAATGATGCAAAATGGCTTCTTTGGGCATACCGAAGGCACCAAAAAAGTTTCAGTCGGATTAAAAAATACAAAAAAAATCGAATGACCGAAATCCTAGAGAACTGCTCATATCGACTCAGAATCGAAAACTGAACAAATGTCTGTGTGTATGTGTGTGTGTATGTGTGTGTGTATGTATGTATGTGACCAACAAACTAGCTCATGTTTCTCGGCACTGGCTGAACCGATTTGACCCGAACTTGTTGCATTCGACTTGGTTAAGGGTCCCATAGATCGAGTTTTATACAGATTGAAGTTTCGATGAGTAATTCAAAAGTTATGTATAAAAATGTGTTTTCACATACATCCGGATCTCACTTAAATGTATGTAAACTATGTCCGGGTCCATCATCCAACCCATCGTTGGTTAGGTTATCAGAAGATCTTTCCAACGAGCCTAAAACATTGATGATCTGGCAACCCTGTCTCGAGATATGCCCACTTAAGTGATATTGATGTACTTTTTGGAAGCCGGATCTCTCTTAAATGGATCCATTGTTGGTAATAAGTGAGGAAGGCTCCAACCACATAGGTGGATTAAGTTTGTTTTTTTTTTATCGATGAATATTAATTTTGAATTTATGATTATTAACAAAAACAACTTGATCTATTTTTTTACAAATCTTTAAAATTGTTACTTCCTCAATTCAGTATAATTCAGTTTCAGAGTTTTAAAACATTTTATCACATAATACCAAGTTCATTTGCCTATCAACTAGTACCAACGCTCGTCTATCTGATAGCTACATTCATTATACCGACTCACGCATCGTAAATATAGGAAGCAACAACAAAAATTGGCACGCTGCTTCTCATACTGATTTGATTACTCGCCCAGGTACTATCAGCCGAATAGCATCATCACGCTCGCTCACCGATGGCACCTGACAGGCCCAAAGTATAAACGAGCAGAGAGTGAGCAGGCTTAATGTGTGATTTTATGGTATTCGAAATTCGCTAAACCAAATTTAGAACCAAAAGTCCCAAAATAGGTACACTTGCCCCCTTTTCCCAGCGGGTGTCATCATAGATCGAACCCAGCGAAAAAAATCATTTTCGTATTCCAGCCAGCCAGTGATGATGGAATCGGTCCGTCATCGACGACGACGGCACGGCCCCAGGCAAACGTTTTTTGCCAAGGTTGAGGCTGTCAGAACGAAAACGTAATCACAATTCATGTATACCGACTCTACTCGGGTGACCATTATGGCAAGTTCATGATTGCGATGGGACGACGCGATCGCTTTGCGAGGCGGTTGTGCTCTGTTGTCTTGGTTGTCATAACGACTATCTGATGTTTAGACCTACACCTTACACTTTTCACAGAACTTGGAAAAAATTTAAATAAATTATTCAAAATGATTTTAAATTTTTGAAAAACACAAATGTGACAAGTACGCACGCAAGAAGCACCCTGCTAGATCGCTTCACCGCGCTTTGGCTCATCTAGTAGGTAGCCGATGACCGGACGGTGGCGGCCGCGATCGGTCGACTTGGTTGATCTGCACTGGGCGATAAAGTTTATTCGCCCTGACTCGATCGACGACGACGACACCATAAAGTGTCGAAGTAACCGTAGGACAAATTGGTATGGGAGGGGTTGTTTTTGCCATAAAAAAAGAACAAACCACTAAGTATTCGAATCGTTGAATTGGTGGCAAGAAAGTTCATAAATCTTGCCGATCGCGACCCGCGGGTGAGCGTGTAGCGTTATGGTGAGACGGTGTGACCCACCCCGAGAAGTTATGCCTCCATTGAAAAGTTCAATGGAGCTGTAAATTTTGCTTCTTCGCTCAATGCTTTTGCTGAATGGAGCAAAACAGGAAAAGGACACAAACAAGCAGGTTATAATAACGGAATAAGAATCAAAATCGAGGGTGACAGCACCATATGTATATTTTGCCTTTCTGCAAAATTTAATTTAGTTCCATTCAAGAGCAAGTTTTTTATGAGTTTATGTCACAGGTCATAAAACGCGAGGTAAGACGAAAATTTGAGGTCCTAAAATATTAAAAATCTTCAAACTGTTCGAATTCACGTAAAAATTGATGAAATGTAGTTCTCTAAATAGGGTCCTGAAGCCATATGTAAATTATTATTTACAGCGATAAAAAATACAATAAAAACCATTTCTGATCACTTTTCTTATCATTTAATGCAAAAAAATAAATTGACAGGATAACATTTTTTTCGATTTATCATCTATGGTCCCCTAAAACCTTGATGTTCTCTCTCCGATCTATCAGTTCTTCTTAGACTCCAAAATATCCATTTAGTTTTTCTTGAGTTAGTTTTCCTCCAGTTAGTTTTCCTTTAGTTAGTACAACTCACCTTCACACAAAGCCATCGTTTCTGGTTAGCACCGGAAGCAAAGCAAGATCGCCCCAGCAGCTGGACACCGAGTTGCGGCTGAGGACAAAAACAAAGGGCAGCAGAGCCAACCAAGACCCTTACACAATCATCAATCCATTCCCTACTAACCCCGAGTAGGCCGCGGGAAATTGGCTTCCCTCCTACTAACATTTTTACACAATATCCTCTGTAATAATAATAATTGTAATACTCTTAGCTTTAAGTAAAATGTAATTACAACAGCCGACTCGAAAAAATATATGGTCCCCTTGAAACAAACTATCAAATAGGACCTTTTCTGTAAAGAATGAGCGGATAGTTATTGTGTTAAAAACAGTGATTTTAAAATCAATTTTCAATCCTTTGCGGTTTTACAAAGGGTCATTGAACTCAGAAAAATTAGCTTTATCGTTGTGGAGAATAGTTTCAAAATTTATGCTTAATTTTAGGACACAATTGCACTTCAAAAACTTTAAAATATAGAGTAAATTTGTAAAATCATGAATCGGTTTAAATTTTCCTCATACCTTAAGGCAAGCCTGCCCAACGTCCGGCCTGCGGGCTGGATCCAGCCCGTGGAGCCATTTCATCCGGCCCGCGACGGTTTTTCAAAATAGTTCTATGACCGGCCGTTAAGACTGTTCATGAAATTTAAATAAATAAATTGATTGTCTGAAATAAACAAAATAAGCTTGAGATCAAATTTTAACATATTTATACAAAATTCTTCAAGTTTGAATTTAATTCTTATAATTTCTTTATTGTGGGTGGGTCTCGTGGCGCAGGGGTAGCGGCTTCGGCTACCGATCCCGATGATGCTATGAGACGCGGGTTCGATTCCCGCCTTATCCACTGAGCTTCTATCGGATGGTGAAGTAAAACGTCGGTCCCGGTTTCTCCTGTCTCGTCAGAGGCGCTGGAGCAGAAATCCCACGTTAGAGGAAGGCCATGCCCCGGGGGGCGTAGTGCCAATAGTTTCGTTTTAATTTCTTTATTGATATTTTTAAACTGCAAACTTGTCCATTTCGAAATTTTTTGAAATTTATGAAAAAACTTGGATTGTTGTCTAAAAATGTACAAAAAGACACTTAATTTAAATATTTTTCAGTTTTAACTGTGTTTTTTCAAATTGAAGTTGTTTTCTATTTTCTATTTTGTAAATAAATATGTAAGCAAAAACTTATGTATTTTCCAGAACAACTTTTCAGTTTGAGAAAAGCTTTAAAATGCAAATTATTCATACTGAATATTAAAAAATGTCTCAAATTGAGTCAAGCAATTAGGGAGCAAAAAATATTTTAATTAGCTTTGAATTTATTTAAAATTATTAAAAAAAAACACAAATTAAAAAAGTAAGAAAAATAAAATCATTTCTTTTTTTTACTATTTTTTATTTGAATTTTTTTTATTTGAATAAAGGTGCACTACAAAGCAAAAGTTTTTTTTTGTAAAGGATATTCGAATCTAAATTTCCTTTGAATAAATTTTACCATGTCTCATTTTTTCTTTTATATTGTAGTGCTTAGGAAATTTAACTAACAAAAATTGCAACGACCATAAAAACAAGAATGTATTTTTTAAATATTATATCAAGGTAATTGTACTATACAATTTTAAATAAACAAAAATTGAAATAAGTCAAATAAACACATTTTTGAAAGTTATCTTTGTTTTTCATTCTTTAACTCAAGATATATGAATCCTATTTGCAACACTAGTTCTTTTATTTATTTACTTTAAAAGAACCCAATCATAAAAAAAACTTATTTTTTCAATTTTTATCAAATATTAGTTCCGGCCCGCCACTGTGTTAGAAAAATCAGATCTGGCCCGCACGGTTAAAAGGTTGGGCACCCCTGCCTTAAGGAATTTTTTTTTTTTTTGAAATAATAAGCCATAGTTTAAACATTTGCATGGAAAAGTGTTTCTAATCTAATTCTTATCAGCTTAACCCAAGTCTGATACAAACTATACTTTCCCATAATTTCGCTGCCGGCCAGCGGGTATTGGATTGGACCACACACACACATACGGTTTTTTCAAATGTTAGGCTAGATTTTTGAAACTTCTTACTTTTTTTCTTAAATAGCCAAACTAATCACCTTTTTTGCGTCTAAGACAGCCAAAATCGAATGAAATGACGCGAAGATATGATTTTTTTTAATTGTTTTTTTTTTTCAAAAAAAGGCGAAAATTGCAATTTTTTAACCACCCTAGCACAATGTAGGTCACCGAAATGGCCAAACAAAAAAATTCGGGTCTAATTATTTTGGCCAAGGAACCCCTCAGACCAATTTTGATCCCGATCGGAGAACTTTTTTTCGTTTTGAGCTCTTTTCAAATGGAATTTCTGTGTATTTCTTTTTTCATTTGCCTATTTTATATATTTTTTTTAACGTTAACAATAAAAAAATAAAGATTCAAAAAATAATTATTGAAGCATGTAAACGTTAAATCAATCATTTTTTTAAAGCACTTAAAGCTTGTTTTTCACAAAGTAATATTTTTTTTATTCATTCAAAATATTAAAACTCATCGAATAAAATCCGAATATGATCCGCTGGTCAAAAACATTGGGCACCTATTTTTTTTTGTTTGTAAAGCAAACACAAACAAATACAAACAAAAAATAAAATTAAAGAAAAAGGCCGTTGATATTTAAGCATAAATTTAAAAATAAAGGTTTATTTTCAATGCTTTTTTGGCTGAAAACATTTATTCGATATAGAAGGAATTTCTGGGATTTTAAAAGGTAAATTTCTATTTCTCAGAAACATTAGAAAGCAGGACAATTCTTTGAAGGATGAGCAGGTTTGATAAAACTTTGTTCTTTTTCTGTAACCAAAGTAGTAAATTTGCATCATTTGTTCGCCTATACAAGTCTTCATACAATGTTGGCAACCGTTATTTTTAAAAAAGGCTATTAAAATATTCAAAAATCTGTATGTGAGAACGAATTTTGTGATCGATATGGTCTTTGGCAAAGTTGTTTAGAAATTTTCAGAAAAAAAATAGTTCGGCTCAGATAAAAATATCATTTTTGAATATTATCACTCTTCGAAATATTTTAGATGCTTAAACATGCCATCCTTTGAGCTATGGCACAAGTTTTTTTTTTTTCTAAATTCACTTGGCAGAGTTGCCATTTTTTTAAATCCGCTTTATCAAGAGTTGTAAAATGAAATTTGAAATCAAAAAGAACTTCAAATTGATTTTCATATCGGACACTGTTTGATGCTATAGCCACCTGAAGGTTTTGTTGATTATTGTTGATAACGCTACTAACTAAGATCAGAAAATTTTCAAACTTTTTTTTCCTATTTCAGATCATTTGAATCAAAAAATATTTGTATATTTCTGTCTGCTTTGTTTATTTTATGAAGTTTACTTCAAAAAAATATCAAATTCATTAAAACAAGCCAATACCATGTAAACTGCAAAGTTCCACCAACCCACATGTAAAACTTTCGCTCTTGCAGCACCATCAAGGATAACCGGAAGGAGCTACACGCTAAAAACAAACCACAAACACACACAACTGAGTCGAAAGTCACAGAGGTGGATAAGGGGGAAGTGGTAGAGGGACAGGCAAATTTACGACCCCATCGTCATCATTTAGCGTCGCGCGACCGTTTTGCAGCGCGAATCTAATGAGCTGAAAATAAAGCTTGAAATCGCGCACAATTTTCCAACCCGTGACAAATTGGCCTGAGCCTGCCAGCCTTGTGCGGTATGTATTGTTGGGCACACTGGAAATTGGCCTGGAAATGTATTGCACTCGTAGATGTATACATTTGTGGTGATGTTTTGTTTACATGGTAAAAGTAGGCACATGGCAACCAAACTTAAGGATATCAGAAGAAAGTGACCTGATTTTAGTGGGATTCGTGATTCAAACAGTTTAAAAAGTTAGTTTTTTGAGAAATTTTACGAAATTTATCAACATTCTAGGAATTGAAACATTCAAGTTCAACGTTATCGAGCTGTGACGCAATCTGGCAACAATCGAACGGAGGTGTATGCGTCTCCACGTCCAAGGTCCTAGGGCTAGGGGTTCGACATCGAAAGTTGTGTGTAACATCACGTTCACGATTCGTCACAAACGCCGGTATCGAATAGCGGCTAGAAGGTAACTTCTCCGTGTCGATGAGTCATGGCCAAATACGGCCCGGACAAGGTGGCACCGGGCGAAGATTTCAGAGCCAGGCTCTGAACAGTTTACGATGACGTCACTTGGGAGACATTCACAAAATGCGTGATTATTTTGAAGAGTATCATGAACATTTTCAACATAGGAAGCATTTTGTGTAAAACAATTTTAATCACGTAATTTATTATCAACCCCCTGACTGAATAGCGGATGTTTTGAGGGCTGTCGCGACAACGAATCCTTCTACTGGCCACATTCCGCGACTGGTAATACGGTGAAGTAAAACCTCCTACTCTTCTCTTGCTACCGATGACCCGCCTGAGGTTGCGGGTTCAGACGGTTACTTTCATAGAAACTGCTGTCGGAGGAACTTGAACACAAGCGGTTCAGTATAGTGTACAATAGGGCGGGTGCCAGTTTGTCCAGTCACGCAATAGAATATGGTATTCAAATGATGGGCTGGCGAAGTTTTGTTCGTTGGACCGTTGCATGAAGTGTGATTGTAATATTAGGCTTTTTGCCTTCCTCACTCACTGAGGAAAGGCTATGAAATCACTCGAAAAATGAACTTCTCAATTAGACCTCCTAGACCCACCTTCATGTATACCTATCGACTCAGAATCAAATTTTGAGCAAATGTCTGTGTGTGTGGTGGGATGTTGATCAAAAAATTGTCACTCGATTATCTCGACATTGGCTGAAAAGATTTTGTCCGTTTTGGCGTCATTCGATCCGTCTTGGGGTCCCATAAGTCGCTATTAAAAATTATGCAGTTTAGTTAAGTACTTCAAAAGTTATGCTAAAAAAACGATTTTATCAAAAGTCCGGAAGATTGTAAAAAGGGTGGTTTTTGTAAGAAAACCCGTCATGCTATACATTTTTAGAAAGGTATTTAAAAGACCTTTCCAACGCGTCCAAGACATTGAAGATCTGATAAATCTATCAAAAGTTATAAGCACTAAAGTGTTATTTATACGCTTTTTGGAGGCCGGATCACAGATATGTTAATGAAAACGTTGTCCGGATCTCTCATGCGACCTATCGTTGGATATGTAATCAAAAGACCTTTCCAACGCGTCCAAAACATTGAAGATCTGACAACCCTATCAAAAGCCATAAGCACTTCAGAGTTATTTATGCACTTTTTGGAGGCCGGATCTCAGATATTTTGATGAAAATGCTGTCCGGATCTCTCATGCGACCTATCGCAGGATGGGCATTCCAAAGACCTTTCTAACGCGTCCAAAACATTGAAGATCCGACAACCCTATCAAAAGTTGTAAGCACTTAAGTGTTATTTACGCACTTTTTGCATTTTGGATAGCACCCTTTAAATGTGAGGAAGGCACCAACCACCTAAGGGTGGATTAAGTAACGTTTTTAAATTTATTTTAGGTCCAAGTTGTGTAGAAATATCTAAGTGAGATAAATCAAATGTGATTAGGAACATGTTAAACCTCAACCTTAACTTTGTTAACATAGGGGAACAGCATCTAATTTCAGCGTGCCTCTAATGTTTTCATATCAGCACTTTGACATCCAATTTCAGCACATTAATAGCGTTTTCAACTTAAATCGAGTGATAAATAGCTCCATAAGAAGTAAGCAAGCAACTTTTTGTCAAAAGTTTTGTAAAATTAGAATTTTAAATAGTAAAAATCAGTAAATTGGATGGAGTTAGGAGCAAGAGCTTAACCTGCCAAACATACGAGAATTTTCCTTATATTTATCAATAAAAAAAAGTTTTTTATTATTCTGATTTTATGCAATCATCTTGTTAAGTTTTTCTTATAATTTCACACCTTTGGAACACGGCCTGTCGACAGGGTTGCCAGATTACCAGATAAATCTGGGAATACACATTTCGCTGTGCCAGATGTTGACAGATTTTGCCAGATTTTTAACTTTATGACCATTTTGAACAACTTTTTTTTTAGTAAAATGATCGAATTTAATTGAAAACCATAGAATTTAGAATGTGATGAAAACATGTAAATTCAACCTTTTTGAGGCCATACAATAAGTTAAACCTGAATTTTACAAACTTTTATATAAATTCATAACCTCTCTTCCCTTTACCTTTCAGGTGTTTGCCATTTTTTTTTTAAATTCTGACCTAGTAACCCTGTTTGTCAACCCAAATAAAATTTTTCAACTTATTAGCAAATTCACACAAAACAAAACAACTCTCCCAAATCTCTACTTTTGTTAATAATTTGTCTTTGTTTACAAAATTTAGGTTTTTTTATAAAAGTAAAAGATAATTCAATTATCTATTTTTTTCAATTCCGTCGTGAAACTACTTACTTTTCCTGTCATTCTTGAACGACGAAATAGCCTACTTTTCTGTACCAAAAATAACAGAATCGAATAGCAACACTTTTCAAAATAAATGCTGAAAAGTTCTACTTTTCAGCACTCAAATGGGTGCTGAAAAGTTGAACTTTTCAGCACTTGTTTCGAAAAGTAGCACTTTTCGACATTTTTTTGATTTAAACGATTGATTGACAAAATACATGAAAATTTGACATAAAATATCACTCAGTGTGTGTTTTTTGGAATTGCAAAAAATGTTGCATGGAACTCGTTGCAAAACTTGATTTTTTCAGCACTCTTCGTATTTATCCAACTCGGTGAACCTCGTTGGATAAATGTACGACTCGTGCTGAAAAAATCCTCTTTTTGCAACTTGTTGCATAAACTACTTTTAAATAAAATTGCAATATTCTGAAATCAGGTTAAGCAAAGTTTGATCATAAAAATCAGTTGTTTCGTTTTTTGAATTGAAATTTTTGCGACCTTAAATGCTAAATAATTGGAAGATGTCAACCTTCAATTTAAAAAAAAAATATCAGCAAAGTTGTATGTAATGATTAGGATACTGCAGAAAAAAGCAGATACACTCTTAACTTTTTTTAAATTCCTTTTTTCCACAAAAGAAGAAATTCGTCTAATTATTAATTATTTTTGCTTTTTGATTTGTTTTAGTGGACTAATAAGTAACAAAGAAGCATAAAAAATGCAGAAATATAAATTATGGAAAAGGTTGACTAAAATATTTAAAATATGGTCTAAAAAATAATCAATAAATAGTTTCAAAAGTAACATTAAATTTTCAATTGTAAAGCACAGTTTTTTTTGTAAAGCGTACCGTTTTTAAGTTATAGTCATTTGAGAATTAGTTCCAAGTAGAAAAAATAAATGAAATATATAAATATTTTTTGAAGAAGTGTTAAGAGTGTCATGTTTGTCCATCACTGAAAATATTATTTTCAAATAGCTTAGATTCTTAACGATTTTCCTTTCAAGACTTTGAAAATCGTTAAAAAATAGTTGCTGACGTAGAGCATTACGAAGAATTGAAATAGAGAAATTAATAATTTCATCAGTTATTTGCATAAAATATGTTTAGACATTGACAAACATAAACGAAATAAAAAAAAAATCAAAAATATACTTTATTGTACTCAAATTATTTGTTTAAATCTTGATTTAACTTCAAAAAATAACTTGAATGTGGTAAAACGGTACGTTATATCGAAATAATATATTTTTCGATTTCAAATTTGATCATGCTTTTAAACATGACATTTGAAATTTGTAGAGTATATTTTCAATATGTCCTGAATTAAAAAAAAATATCTCCAGGAAAATTATTTTGAATATGGCTCAAATGTTGTCTATTTTGATACTTTATTTATTTATTTATTTATTAATCCATCGAACCAAGGGTCTACATGGATGTTTTGGTTGGCGAGGGCAAAAGCCGATGTGAGTGGAAACATTAGAATCATTCTCACAAAGGCACAAAACCTCACTTCTTTTAAAATAAATTACATCGAGATTGATAACATGACAACATACGTGGTAAATTACAATACATTTTAAAAATTAGTCAAGTCATTGTCGTCCTATGCGTAACCGGCCAACGACGGGATCCTGGCGAGGCGCACCAAGCAAAGTTCTTGTGCGCTCCTGGAACTCGATGCGTAGTTTTTCGCGAAATCTTGGAATGGGCTCGTGAAATTCAAACAGGAAGTACATTTCGTTGAACGCCGCCGACATCGATCGAACTGGTGAGTTGTTGTGGAACTCGGTCCTGACACGCGGTCGTGCGAGGAAGTTTGGACGATTTCGCAGGTCCCTAGAAGAAATTTGGGTATTAAGTAAGTTTAATAGATTGGGGGAGTTGATTTGCGCAGTCAGTATTTTAGCAGCGAAGATAGATTTCGATATTGTCCGACGATTTTCCAGGGTCCAATCAGGTTACAGCGTGCCTCGTAGCGTGGTAGTCTAGTTGGGTCCGTCCATGGCATTCTCCTACAGGCAAACCAGACAAACTTTTTCTGGATCCTTTCGATACGATCGATCCAATTCTGGTGGTAGGGAGCCCATATAACTGCCGATGATTCCAGGTGTGAGCGGACTAGCGCGCAGTACAGCGAGCGTAAACAGAGGGGGTCGTCGAATTCGCGGGTCATTCTAAACAGAAAACCAAGCTGTCTGTTGGCCTTGTCCACGACTGCTGCTTGTTGTGGGCGAAAAGATAAGGGTTCGTCTAGTAGAGCTCCTAGATCTTTTACTACTTTCAGACGTTCGAGTGCGTGTCCATCCAGTGTGTATTCAAATGTAAAAACCTCCCGGCTGGTCTTGCGATGAAACGATATCGTAGTGCATTTAGAGACGCTCAGCTCCAAACGATTCAACGCACACCAGTTGGCAAATTTGTCTAGGCAGGACTGCAGTCTGTAGCAATCAGGTAAGTTGTCAATAGCGAGGAAGATCTTGAAGTCATCAGCATACGAGAGATTGCAGTTGTCGTTGAAGAGAGAGTTGGAGTCGTTGAAGAAAGTGTTGAAAACAATCGGGCCGAGGTTGCTACCCTGTGCCACTCCTGAACCGTTGGAGAACTCCATCGACAGCGATGTTCCAATTTTCACCTGAATGATCCGATTTTTGAGATAAGACTCAAGCCAGCGACAAAGACGTGCAGAGAAACCGAGTTTTGCAAATTTTTGAAGGGCAATGTCGTGGTCAATTCGATCGAATGCGGCTTTCAAGTCGGTGTAGACAGCATCCACTTGACGCCCAGCTGCCAGATTTTCAATGCAGAAATTGGTAAATTCCATCAAATTAGTAGTGACGGAGCGACCAGGTGTAAATCCATGCTGCTCAGAACTGATGAACGGTCGGCAGTTAAACATGATGACTTCCCCGACCACGATCTCGAGAAGTTTTGAACCAGAGCACAGCGACGTAATTCCTCTGTAGTTCTCGACCGACCGTTTTGCACCTTTCTTAAACACTGGAAACATTACGGATCTTTTCCACTCCTCAGGAAACTTGCACTGCGACATGGAGAGGTTGAAAACTCGGAGCAGTGGGGCAGTAATCTGGTTGAAACAACGCTTGAAGATCACCGGCGGGATTCCGTCAGGGCCAGGAGAATTCGACGATTTCAATTTCTGTATTCCTCTTTTCAGCATGTCCTCCGTAATTTGAAACACATCAAGATCAATCAAATCGCATGGAACTGTTTCTAGATGCTGTTGTGAAGTCGGTGGAGTGCCAGGTGGCCGGAAAACTGAAGCAAAGTGTCTCGCAAACAGTTCACATTTCTCGATGTTGGTAGTAGCCACGGTTTCTCCTAACGTCATCACGGCAGGAAGTCCAGTCTCTTTGTACTTCGATTTTACAAACTTCCAGAACTGCGACGGATTGCGTCGAAGATTCGCCTGCGTCCTCTTGATGTGTTCGGCGTACCGACGTTTATTGTAAGCTTTATAACGGGAACTTGCAGCATTGAAGACCCTCTTGGTTTCAGGACATCGGCGTTGAGAATATCGGTTAACACATAAACATATGCATAAAACACAAAAATAAGGTTCTATGGGATTTAACTTTTTGACGAAAACATAAAAAAAAAAAAACAAAAAAAAATTGGAAAATTGTCCAAATATATGTTTTTCCATGTAATTTGGCCGCTGAATCTGAATCTGCCCTCAGAATTTTCTGCCCTCAATTTTACAGTAGATTGGCTAGAGCAACCTCAAAATAAACAATTAACTGTTAGGAAAGAAATTTGTGCTATCCTCGACAGGGTCCGCTCACTTGCTTTCCTTATTCAATCATCAAAGTCCACAAAAGTACACATATGGTAAACGTTTTGTAAACTATTACTGCTTCCCAACACGCAACTTTACAGCCGTCAACTCAAAAAGTCCCTGAAGTCCTCCTAACCCCATCCAGTCATGGCGAGGAGGAGTTCCCCTCCCCCATCGATTTTTGGAGGCTCTGAAGGTGAACGCAATTAACAACGTTTCATTTGGCAGCCCACCCCCCAAAAATAAAACATCGTCTTTCTTTGGGTGGGATTTCCCTTCACGAGTACGATGACCCAAGGGTTCGTTTGCTTTCTTTTGGAAAAGTCTGTAAGGGGAAAAACAACACCTTTGGAGCACCTCGCCGCGGAGGTCGACACTCTTTAGCCCCATAAAAGGTTAGAATAATCAATACCTCCAAAATAACATGAAAAGTGGTGTGTTTTGGGGGACAGTGGTGTGAAATAAAGCAAGTTAAGTTCAATAAACAACAGCAAAATAAATTAAATATTCTGCCAACACTGTCTAAAGCAATAAAAATAAACACGTACCAAAAGCCAGAGCAGCGAAAAAAACCCGTCAACACACATATCTCACCTTGATTCGTGGCTGAACTTTCCCGCCGGGGGTAAGCACAAATTGAAGGTTACTCTCGCAATATGCTGAGAAATGTTTGCCATTAAATGATTGCGCGCCCTACTGGTGTTGGCACAAACTCCCGCAAGACTGACTAGTGTCTAAGGCGAGAAATTCTCCAGCTAATAGACTGCGGCCTAAATATCAACTCATGCTAATGGAAACTGTGCGATCAGGCAAACCCTCCCTGGAAAGTGGAGTGGCGGGGAAAATATCTGTTTCAAAACAGCACTGCACTTGGGCCGCTAACCCTCGACGACTTCAACATAGTAAAAATGCGATGTTTTTTGGATTTTTCAAAGGAAAAAGCAAAAACAAAATGTTAAAAAAAAGTTTAAGAACATTGAACATTTTGGAAAACAAAATCCATCAAAAGTTGAGGGTTAACCGAAGGCACCTGTTTGCATTCCACCCCGGTTCTGTATGTTTAACTTCTTGGGTTGGGGGTGGTATTTTTAGTTGCAAGCTAAATGTCACAATTACCGGCTGGTGAACACTACAGCACACTCTCAGTATAGTGCGCTGCAATTGAGTTTGCTTCCATTATTTTCAAGTGTTTGTATTTGTGTGTAGCCAACATTTTCCAGGAACATTGGAACATTGAACAGCAGGAGGAAAATGTCTTCTTGGTAGAGGGAAAAAGGCAACTCCTGAAAAACAAACACTTTGGTTTATTTCCGCTTGTTTGCATACTTTTTTGTGGTGGTTCCGATTATTTAAATTTAAAGTTGGGTTAATTTTAAACCGAAGCTTGGCCAACTGGACCTGTGTGCTAATAAAAGGTTGGAAAAGTGCACGTCCAATTAGAAAAGGTTATTCTGGATTTAAGTTGCGGCTTTTAAATAGAGTCAAATTGCAATCCAAATCAGATAGTTCTTATTTCGGCATTTTAGCAAATCTCTTCGTTTTGCAAATGATTGTTCCATTCCATTTATTGAGTTGAATGAAACTTTGTCCATCAATTACTTGTGTTCATCATGGTTTTCACCTTATGAATTTGAGAGCTGCTAATCAATGTATTGTTTGGTCAATTTAAAAGTTGATGGACTACAGTGTTTTTTGAATTGTATTAAAAATTGTGCACAAGGCCGCTAGAAAAATCTGTTGAAAAAAAGCGTCCACGTTATCGGAGTATGACTCCTTACAACAATGTCTTTAAAAATATATAAAAAACGTTACTTATCCACCCTTAAGTGGTTGGTACCTTCCTCAAACTTGAAGGGTAATGCTATCCAAAATAAACCCAAAAGGGCGGATCATTCAGTGTTCTATCAATTGCCATCAAATTGGGTAGTCAGATTGCCATAATGTAGGAAACTTATGAGCAAACAACTGTTGATAGGTTTGTCAGATCTCCAATCTTTTGAACTCGTTGGAAAGGTCTTTTGATTACCTATCCAACAACAGATCACATGATAGATCCGGTTTTCATCAAAATATGTGAGATCCGGCCTCCAAAAAGTGCATAAATAACCCTTAAGGGAAGGAAGGCAACAATCCTGTGTTTTCAACATTGTTCAAAACTGACTTATTTCGTCCAAATTATGAAAAAAAGAACATTTATCTTACTGATTTGGAACAGTTTTTAGTACGTCCAATGTTCAAAAAATCATAGAAAATTGATAGTTGGACATACTGATTCGCGTTCTTCATTATTTGAAACCTTTTCACGGAATCTTTCGATCCATTAATCAAAACTAAATCAAAATAGGTTCTCTCAATTTTTGCTTATTTTCATAAAAATAAAACAAACAATCCAATGACACCAAATTGGCCAGAAAAGTCCTGCTCAAAAATCTACAAGTCATAAAAAGTACCTTTAACATATCCTGATACCATCAGAAACTCTATAATCAAATGAATTTTCATGAACAAGAACATTAGGATTAGTAAGAATATGTTTTGTATTTTATCGTTTAATTTCATAATTAATACTTTGAATAAAAACAATTTTCCTGTTATTTGATTTACCTATTAAAATTTACACAATTTATGCCCGTGTGGTGGGGGGGGGGGGGACTCACAAAAAGAAACACACAGCAGTTAATAATAAATATTTGACTTAAAATGAATTTATTACGCTTAACATTTTTTTTGGTGGGGAGGATAGGGGGGGGGGGAAGAAAGAGGGGGGAGGAGTTGTGTCCTTAAAGTGGAGATGTATTAGCTTATCCATAATTTAATAATATAAACTTGCAATATAATATACAGCCATTCCACGTCAAACAGGAAGTCTCCAAATCAAAAGTGCTCCGATTTGGCTCAAATTTGGAGTGGGGGTTCCTTGGCCCAAATAATTAGACCCGTATTTTTTTGTTTGGCGATTAGGGTGGTCCTATCCGAAATAGGGTGGTCCAAAAAATGGCATTTTTCGTCGATTTTCGCAAAAACCACAATTTTCAAAAAATCATATCTCCGGAACGGCTGAACCAATTTTAGAGCGCCACAATTCAAAAGAAAGGTTATTAGTTGGGCTTTTAAGCAAAAATATGTTGAGGTCCAAAAAAACTAGCTGAATATTTGAAAAGGTCCTATGAAAACTTAATTTGCCGATTTCAAGGTCACGGGACCAAAGAGCCCATGTCTGAAAATATTTTTCCCTGATTCCTTGTAATATTTTACATAACATATCAAAAATTTGCGGATATCCATTAACACGTTTCGGAGATATGATTTTTTTAACATAAAAAGTGGGTTTTTCGACGCGCCGCGCGCAAAAAAGGGAAAATGACGATAACGGGTAAAAATCCACTTTTTTCACTAAAACTGCGATAACATAAAAATTTCAGCGAAGACCTATACATGTCTGGGTACCAAAAGTTGCGTCTTTCAATTACGAAAATTGTTGCTTGTTTACATCCAAGATTTCGGCCCATTGAAGATTTTAATACGAACGATGGTGATGTAATAATACTGCGCGTTTGTTATAAACATATTGAATGTTTTAAAGATAGATAAATACTGACAAAAAACAAAATATATTGTTTTATTTATAAATCACAACAGAAACTTTATTTTCTTCTCTCACAGTGACAGGTAATTTCTCTTACATTTAAGTTTCCATAAAAATCAACCAAATCAAGTGCAAACCAGAATATACACCTCAAAACCCTCTCAGACTCCTTCTTCAGGCTGAAGTTGTAAGTACACCTCTAATTGGGCTTGCAAAATTTCCGTGTTTGTTGCCTCCAGAAGCAGAAGAACGAAATCCCGCATTTCAGCAAATATTTGTACCCACTCATCCCACTTAATGCGTTGACGTCTTCGTTTTTTGGGTGCCCTCTGGCGAAGAAGCCGACTTTGCACAAAACTCTCTTTGTTTCTCTGAGCTCAAGAACTTATTTTCGCCTCAAAGGTAAAGAGAAGTGCTTCCCTCCCGCGAGATGTATTAACTCAATTATTTTATTGCTGCGTAATAACTCCGACGAAAACAATACCCTGAAAAAAAAAAACAAGTGAAGTCTCATTGAGCTTTTTTGCCTCAACTCTGCTTCAGCTGCTCCCCCTCCATGATAATCAAGTGGGATATCCACCGCAAGAAGGGTAATTCCACGATTAATTTCTTCTTGTCTGTTTGTTCTGCGAATCCCCACTCGATGCTCCAAATTAACTCTAATTGAGTGTTTCTTTACATCGCTGTGGTACCGCATCACCCTAGCTGATCTTCCGAATTTGTTCAACGCTGCAGCGCTGATTGAAGTTAATGACAATTAGTCGAATCCGGCGGTTGGCGGTTGAACTACGACACCACACAGCTGGAACTTGGCGAAGGAAATGTCTAGTTTAATCTTGAAGCGAGCGCACGAAAGACAGAACTTTGCTCTCCGGGAAGAGTTGCGATAGTGAGTCAGCCACATCGAGCCTTTTCAAGAGGGTCGGCAGGTGTCGAACGTATTGATCAGATATTCAACATTCTCGCCAGCTCCAACAACCGGTTGAACATTTTACGCGAGTTTTTTTGTTCGAAGATCATCGGTGTAAGCGCCGGTTTGACAGAAAAAAAAAATAGCTATATCCATTCGATTATGATTCCAACTTTTCAGAGAACTTAGCTCTTGCGTCATAACTTGAGTATTATTTAAGATTTGGATTGAATCTTTTCAATAATTTATGTTTTCAATTCTGTCGAAAATGTAATCTTACAATTTTGCATGAGAAGATGTACAATTTGTAAATAAATTTTGGCGGGGGATGCGAGGTTGCCAGATAAATCTGGGAATAGGAATGATTATTTATCATTATCTATGTCATGTTTTGACAGATTTTATATTTTCTGCCATTTTTGAACATCTTTATAATTCAAATTAACAAGTTAAATTCAAAATTACAAATTTAGTAAATATTTATTTGAATGAAAATTTGAAATGATTTTTTTAGGGTCGAAATCAAGCTTTTGAATTAATTCATAATTAACTAAGCAATCAAATTTCTACATAATTTCGTTTGGTTAATATTGAACATGACTTCCTAATGTTACATTCTTTACAAAATCTGTTATAATGATAACACTTTATCAGCATAATCAAGCATATTAACCATGCCATAATTTGATGACGCTTAATTCTAAAGTGTATCCATGAGATAAACTTTTTTATCAATTTAGTCGGAATTCAGCTACAACCCATAGAACCAGTTTATGGTCGTCTCAACGATTCTCAACCGGTTCAAGAGTTATCACACAGAGCTCAGTTCCTCTTACGTCATAACTTAATTTGGACGTGATTTGCCAAGGTCAGTTTTTTATGATTCCGCTGGAGAATCCATTGAATTCTTAAACAGCTGTTCTGGGATTTATCCGCAGCAGTTCAGCCCACCCAGGAATGTCGGTCGTTCCAGCCGTTTCACAGCAAATGAACCTGGCATCACACCATCATTCGGCAAAATAACCCGTGACGAGAACATGGATTTTATACCCGATCTTAAATTAACACAATGTATTCCACACCCGCCTGGATCCAAGATTACTCTCCACAATTGGCTTTAATTAAAGAGAACAGCTTAAGCAGCAGTCACTTGTAGTACGACGACTGGTGATCAAAGGCAAAGCTTTGCACGCCCCACTTACCTCGGCCTGTGACGTTGTTTGGACAGGTGTCGCCCGGACGCTGCTGGCGGCCCAAGAGATGACCACCAGGGTCACCGTCACCGTTGGCCAGAGAACTCTCCGGCTTAAACTACTGCTGCTGCTGTGGGACGGCATGCTGGTGGCGCCTGCTGCTGGTTCTAAGGTAAACACTTAACACTAGCGATAACGCGGACTACAACGTGGTGATGCTGACGGCGTTACATTGGATTCTGTTGAGAGAAGGAGATAGATGATATTTGCATTAGCATTCAGTACGTAATTGATAAAAGTGGCACTTGGAATTAGATTGAGATAAAAGTTTTATTTGACTGTAAAATGGCGATGCAGTTGCTGAATTGAAATAAACATTGTTTTTTTTTTTTTCAGTGTGTGGTTTGCGATCAGATAATGCAAAGATCGTTGATGCATACGTTTGATGAGGTATTTGAGAATAGGGAGATCACACGTAAATTCAATAAAGGCAATCATTTGTATGCTTATTTATGCATTTTATATGAAAATGTGATAGTTGATGTCAAAATTACGCTATTTATTGGGCGCAATTCATTCATAGATATCTCGTTTTACTGGTACCTAAAAAAATAAAACAAATCTGATTGAAACAAAAGACTCAGAGAAGCTGATTATTTGTTCCAGTTGAATTCCAAAGTGTCAATTCGAGTATCGAGCACCTTCGCCCCGTGCCGTATTCAAACATTTAAGAGTCAATTTCCAATACGAAAGTAAGTTTAAGAGCGAGTCCACGAACAGGACATGACTCTTTGTATAGGACGTCGTTTGGATTTACTAATCTTCCTGAAATTTTCAGGGGTTGGGGTCTAGCAATTGGCCAAAATATGAGCACTCCAGGTCAACAGATGGTGGGACAGATCGGGACACAAAGATTGAAGCTTAAAAAACCTCAAAAATCATAAAAAGCTGTAATTAAACTTAATTTCAAAACTCAAAATGCATTTTAGTAAAAAAAGCACAATTTTCTAACTGAAATAAAAAAAATCCATCCAGATATTAACTTGATTCGACCTGGAGCTTGTAGGGGACATCTGGGACTACCATCTAAGACTTATAATGCTTTTGGGAAAGGTAGTTTAACAAATAAAATAGACACTTTTTCTATTAGTGAATTTTTTGATTATAGATGTGTCAATTTTATAATAGAAACATTCATTAAAACGTTAATTTTCATCCATTAAAACTCTTTCATAATGATAATAAAGCAGAAGCTGTTTTTTTCTGGTGGCATCTAGTATCCTTGCAAACGAACTTGATTTTCAATAAATGTGAATCGAAGATGAAATCTTTTGATAACTGTTTTTTAGTGAAATTTGATAAATCGTTTTAAGTGAAATTTGATTATTTAATTGAGCAATTTCATGTCAAATAGGGAATCGGTTGTACCCGACCCTCTCCGATTTCAATGAAACTTTGTAGACATGTTATCTTACGCTTATATAAGCCATTATTGTGTATATGGAGCCAGTTACACTCGATATTGACTTTTGAGAAGGGCGTAAGTGTTTTAAATATTTTTGTATTTCGTAATTTAAATATTGCTGTATCTTGAAGCCGTTGCATCGTATCAAAAAGAGGTCAAAGACAAACCTGTAGAAAATTTGACGGGTTTTCCAAAAAAATACAAATCAACTAATTACATTGCTCTTAAATGAAAACGTAATATTTTTTCAGTGTGGTATAGTAACCTGGATAGTAAATTAGCTTATGTCTGTAAGCCCATACATCCAATTGAAATGTGGTCAAAGACAAACTTATGGGAAATTGGACAAACTTTCCGGTAAAAATATTTTCGAGAATGAAAAATCAAGTTTTTCATTTAAAAATTGCCAAAAACCATCAAAAAACCAATTATTTCAACTTTTTTATTTTTAAAACCGCTGTAACTTTACAAGGATTGGACTTAGGACAATGGTCAATATGAAGACCTATATGTAAAATTGTCTGGAGAATCGACTCTCATGTTCGGTTTAAAAAAAAATATGTTCAGAGACCTTTTTAAAAAACGTTTCAGTAAATGATTTTTGTATTTTTTTTAAGGTGAGTTGCTCCATCCTGCATTTTTCGTGAATCGTTTTGTTACATCTTAGGCTATTTTCACAAAAAAATTAAACGAAAAAAAAATCGTGGGCTCACCTTCAAATTTGACTTTTAAACTTAAAAATCAAAAACGCATAAAAGTGGAGTGTATTTTTCTTTCAGTGTATTTTTTTCGGAAAGCCCGTCAAATTTCCTACAGATTATCTTGGACCACTTTTTGATACGATGCAACGGCTTCAAGATACAGCAATATTTAAATTACGAAATACAAAAATACTTAAAACACTTACGCCCTTCTCAAAAGTCATGATCGAGTGTAACTAGCTCCATAAACACAAAAATGGCTTAAATAAGCGTAGGAAAACATGTTTACAAAGTTTCATTGAAATCGGAGAGGGTTGAGAAAAAAGTAGGGGAAATATGCCCATTTTTAGCCTAATAAGCGGTCGTGTTTGAATGATGCTGGATAATCTGGATTGTTCCTTGATATTCACTAAAACCAAGTACACCAACGAGTAGAGCAACTTTTTGTGAATATTTCTGTTTATTTTCACTTTTATTAAAAGTTATGCTATTCCTTTTACAAGCATTTCAAAAAATATTCCAAAAACGCATTCTAATCAGTCGAGTGCATTGGGCCACGCCCATTTTTCTATTTTCAACTTAGTTTTTTTTTTCTTCCAGCGCTCTTTTGGGTCTGCTTAGTGCTGCCAAAATTGATGAAATTTTAAGCGAACACTCACGAAAAGTAGCATTCATAGCGAAAGTTTCCTGGCATCACTTGCTCACTCTAACAGGCGCTGCATCAGCATGTTGGTGGTGTTGGTGGCCACCCTTTGTTCTTTATTTGCCTTCGCTCGCTCGGGTTTCTTCAGCCTTCGATTGGAATGTGTAGTCAAAATTGAAACGTCAAAAGACTTAGCGCGTTTGTTTTTTTGATGGTGCTTGCTAATTATTTACATTTTTCGGGATTATTTTTCAAATGGTCAAAAGAACGTGTTGCCGGTAGTTGGAAGCAATTTTTTATCATAAGCTCTTTGAAATCGTTAGCGCAAGTGAAAAGATATTGATGGCGACTTTCGTTAAGCAGTTAACCTCTGATCTTGCGTGTGGATGTGTGTGCCACCAAAATGATGAGAAATGGTCTCGCAAAATAGAAATTATGATCAAAAGTGCATTAAATTTGATCTTTTTTGACTAGTAAATGGCATAAATTTGCGTGCTTACTCGAGGCGGTGCTGTTGCTGGTAAGTTTATAGCCTAAATAGTATTTTTGGAGCTTAAATCGAGCATCAAACTCTCCATATGACGAAGATAGGTGTTTGATTAGAAAGGGTTTATTTCCCCTACCTAAAAAAGTCCTGTTTTGGGCTGGAATTGCTCTATTATTTACTTTTAAACCTCCCGATATATTTACGGGCGGCGCAGATTGAAAATAATCCATGATTTTATAAATTCACCGGTCATTTCAAAAGTTATCAACCAACATAAATGATAAGTTTACACTTTGAACGAGTCAAGGTTTATGAGATGCTTTCAAGCCCAATTTAATGTGATTTTGCAACACAATCAACATTGATCCACATTTGCTGTAAAAACGTGAGTTTGTTTGTCATTTGTAATCCAATGCTATACGTGTAATTCACCTTAAAATTACACTAAATTCGTTAATGATCGCTCTCATTGACAGATTCACATTGCTTTCAGTTCAGATGTAGGACTGCTCTCGCAATCAAGTTCACGTGCATTAGACTAATAGATGTTTTCGAAATCGTTTTATGATTGCTCTACTGTATCAAGTATAAACAAACATTAAAGTTCAAATCTTGTTTGTTTCGCCTCCCCCCATGGGGTGGTGCTGCTCTCCAAATTGATCAAGTTCCGGTAATTATCGTTGTAAAAGAGCGTGTTTAGATGTGGGGGGAATTTTCCGCTCCACCCCTTACGTGATCAAACGTCCCGTAAAGTGACTAAGTACTGATCGTTTCCCCCATGTGAGACTGTGTCTGAGTTTGGGTTGGCATTGATCAGTGTCAATTGACCGTGAGGCACTTTCCTGCTCATAGTGCTAATCGGACAAGTTTTTTGAATTTTGGTTTTTTGGTGCCGATTTGAAGCATTGTTTAAAGGTCGGGGTTTTCCAAAGGTCAAACTTTGTTGTTGTTCTTGCGAAACTGCAGCTTTAATTGTTCATTTTATGTTTAAAACAACCAAATATATAGTTTGTTGGTATTGTTTGCCAGTCCACAAGCCCGCTATCTTATCAGTCCACTTTTTGGCACCTTATCGTTCACCAAAAACGTCCGCGACCGACGACACTTGCACAACCAAAAATGCCTCAAACCACGTAGTGACTATCTAATCTTCCCGGTTGTCTGTTTCCCGCGACTTCGACCCAGAATCTTTCCCAACTATCGGTGGCTTTGTGAAGGTCACTGTTGATTGCATTGCACAGCGGAGGGCTCGGAACTAGTCGGTATGCCAGTATACAGTTGAGTTTTCGTTGGTAATTGGAAATCGTTTTGCGACATTCAACGACAAATCGTAACTGTTGCGAGCAAAAATCGTAGCGAGATACGTACTCAACGATCTGGGCTGTTGTTACCCGCAACTGGTGCAAACAGCGCGAAATTGTACGCTGATTTGCGAACAAAAAATAGGTTTGTGGACGGTTTTGGTTTATTCGATTGTTCCGCACCTGAACGAGGTAAAAAATACCTATTTAAAATCCAGTTCAAAGCGATTAACTTTGTTTCAGATGTTTGGCAGACTCAGAATCAAACACAAAATTTTTGATATGGATCTTTGCGTACTCTCTTCTTTTGGATGCATCCCCGAAGATCTACGTCATCACACCATAATATTGTTCGCAACTTGCCGGAAGTGGTCGCTTCTTTGGACTTCCTTGCAGATCCTCCTCAAATTGAAGTCTGCGCTCAACCCTTTTCAGCAAGTCTATCTAACCATCATGGGTTGACACTGGCTCGAAGCTCCACTGCAACGTGCTAAGCCTTCCCAATTGAGAGACGTTCTTCATCGTCTTCGAGTCTTGATCTTGGTATTCCGTCAGGTTATCCAAGTCACTCTTCATGCATACTAATGCCAAACGGTGGGAAAACAATCCAACCTCCTTCC
The DNA here is from genome assembly GCF_016801865.2 of Culex pipiens pallens. Taxonomy (NCBI): domain Eukaryota; kingdom Metazoa; phylum Arthropoda; class Insecta; order Diptera; family Culicidae; genus Culex; species Culex pipiens. Next base: position 87,535,494 of record NC_068939.1, on the reverse strand, counting down.
CTACCCCCCTCTCGTTAGCAAGAACTTTTCAGAAGTGACTTCCGAGGAAAGAGCTGAACGTGTTTCTCGTCGCGAGGGGCGGCGGAGGGGGCTTTAAATTAGATTACCAACTATAAACTATTAGCACTCAAAAGTTGGAGGTCGGTTGAACGCAGCGATGCGTGGATTGAGCTACCAGGCCGTCTGCCTGCCAGCTGATGTCCAGAGGGGGTGGTTCAGGTGTGGTACTAAATGGGCTATCAGCTGGTGGTGATGTGACTGGGTGATGAGGGAGGTGTGGGAAATTATTGTTTGCCGGCAAATATAGCGCAAACAAGAGCCACTTGTGTGGGATTCGGCCGCAAATGTGAGCTATGTTGATTAAAATAGACGCGTGGAGTCCGGATGCTATTAAGAAAATTGAAGCTGACAACCAGATTAAGGTGGCTGCGGGGAGGGGTAAACCCAGAAGGGTTGCGATAGAATTCTAAGGTGTTGATATTTGAATTAATTTATCAAAAGGGTATTTACAAGTGACACATCAGTAGACGGATGAGAGATGATTTGTGAACAATGTACAATGAAATAAATTAATCTAAAGAACATGGCTTAAAGATGTTGTTGAATGCGAGATTTTCACCCAGTTTTTAAACGGATTTAAAATATACTACAGATTGTAAGCGTGGTTGACCCTCACCCAGTCGGCTTGGGTTCAATCCCAGACGGTCCCGGTGGCATTTTTCTAGACGAGATTTGTCTGACCACGGTCTAACCTAGAGGGTTAGTCTTAGTCTCGGTGGAGTCGCTGGTAGACAGTTGGACTCACAATCCAAAGGTCGTCAGTTTGAATCCCGGGGTGGATGGAAGCTAAGATGTAAAAACTAACCTAATCCACCTATGTGGTTGATGCCTTCCTCACTTTTTACCAAAAATGGGTAATATGTGAGGTTTGGACACACATTTCAGCTTTTTTTAATTCCAGACAAAAACACAGATAAAACTTATGTGGTAATAACTCGAGACAGGGTTGCCAGATCTTCAATTTTTTGGACTCATTGGAAAGGCCTTTCCATTACCTAAATCACGATGGGTCGGATGATGGATCCGGACATAGTTTACATACATTTAAGTGAGATCCGGCTTCAAAAAAGTACATAAATATCACTTAAGTGGTCATGACTCGAGACAGAGTTGCCAGATCTTCAATATTTTGGACTCATTGAAAAGTTCTTTTAATTACCTAACCAACGATGGGTCAGTTGATGGTTCCGAAAATAGTTTACATATATTTAGGTGAGATCCGGCTTCAAAAAAGTACATAAATATCACTTAGGTGGTCATAACTCGAGACAGGGTTGCCAGATCTTCAATGTTTTGGACTCATTGGAAAGGCCTATCAATTACCTAACCAACGATGGGTCAGATGATGGTTCCGGACACAGTTTACATACATTTAGGTGAGATCCGGCTTCAAAAAAGTACATGAATATTACTTAAGTGGTCATAACTCGAGACAGGGTTGCCAGATCTTCTATGTTTTGGACTCATTGGAAAGGCCTTTTAATTATCAAATCAACGATGGGTCGGATGATGGATCCGGACATAGTTTACATACATTTCTGTGAGATCCAGCTTTAAAAAAGTACATAAATATCACTTAAGTGGTCATAACTCGGGGCAGGCTTGTCAGATCTTCAATAATTTTGACTCATTGGAAAGGCCTTTCAATGCAACTGGTTCGATCAAAATCGGTTCTGCCAGTGCTGAGAAAACTCAGTGAGAATTCTGGTCACATACATACATACACACACACAGACATTTGTTCAGTTTTCGATTCTGAGTCGATATGTATACATGAAGGTGGGTCTAGGAGCTTTTAATAAAAAGTTCATTTTCAGAGCAGGATTATAGCCTTACCTCAGTGAGGAAGGCAAAAGAGGTTTGCAAGTGCTTCAACAACACCTCCGTGTACGCATGAGAGCAAGCAGCAGGCAAGTGCTCTGTGCTCTACCGTTTTTTCGAAATTTTTCGCCGTAGTTGATTGTGATTACCCGCGAGTTTGCTTCTCCAGCATGCCAAAGACCGGTCGTGGCCGTGGCAGTTCGAGTGCGGCCTCGAAAAAACCCGCGAAGTTTGTCTACCGGCCGTGTGCAAAAAGGTAAACAAACCAACACCGTGTCGGCCGCCATCGCTCAGGGGGGCGTGAGCGCAGATGGAATCGACAAAAAGTATCTACATCCCGGATATGTTCCGAGATCACCAGTGAGGACTTGTAGTGCCACAGCCAGTGGCACTTCAACATCCGCCAACATCCCCATCAGGAACGAGTTCCAGATGCTGAGCGACGACGAAGAAAACAACAAAACCGACGGTAGCAGCACTACCGACGACGACGACGACGATGGTCGTGCACGGAAGAAAGTGCCGACGTCAAAAAAGAACAACCCTCCAAAGGAACGTAGACCACCTCCAATTTTTGTTTTGGACACGTTGGCGGACGATGTTGACGAGTTGCTGGAAGGCCTCGGATATTGTCTGAAAATCGGTAAGTCGTCAGAGCAAGTTCACACATTTGACGAAAAGAACTTCGACCTGGTTGTGGAGAAATTTAAGTGTCAAAACTTCAAGTTTTACACATACGACCCCGTGCAGAAGTTAACGGCAGTCTTCTGCACGGGGTCGTATGTGTAAAACTTGAAGTTTTGACACTTAAATTACCAAGACCGCCCGATCTCCGACCTCAAAAAGGACCTCTCAGGTGCTGGCATAACGCCGCATGACATAAAAGTCCTCTCGCGGAAGACAACAGTCACAGGTACACACACCCTGTACCTGTTGTACTTCGACCGCGGCACCGTCAAAATTCAAGACCTGCGGCGAACTAAGGCGTTGGACGGTTTTTGAGAACCCGTCGGACGCAGCACAATGCCACCGTTGCCAGAAATTCGGCTACCGCTCGCGGGATTGCAACCTCCCGCCCCGCTGTGTGAAGTGTGGTGAATCTCACCTCTCAGAGGCGTGTGCACTGCCGTGCAAGGCGGACTTGGGGGACAAGGCAGAGCAAACCAAGGCGCGCATTAAGTGCGCCAACTGTGGAGGTAACCATACCAGCAACTACCGTGGATGCAGCGCACGTAAAAACTTCCTCGAGGAGCAGGAAAAGAGGAAGAAGAAAGCAGCAGCGTCCCACCCTCCTCAGCGAAGTACAAGCGTAACCGTGCCGGCAGCTGGTCATCGTACGGTTCCAGCGGACAACTCAGCGTTTTCTCCTGGATGGGGGCGATCGTTTGCCAGCGTGGTCGCTGCCGGCAGTGGCAATACGGCCCAGCAAGAAGTTACCGGGGAAGATCTAATTACCCTGCCAGAGTTCTTTGCTCTCGCAGGGAAGATGATGACGCGGTTTCGGACCTGCCGTAACAAGGCGGAGCAATTCCTGGCCCTTGGGAAGCTGATGGTCAAGCACATCTATAAAGGATAAAAAACTGTGATCTAGTTTTAAGCTTTTGCTATTTCTATCCCCTTTCCCTTGCAATTTTAGTAAGTTTTATTTACAAGCAATAATTGTTCCAAAATGGATTATGATGTAACATACAGCTGAAAGGAACTCCAAAACTCTGTTATGTATCTCAAATGAACTTATTGTATCTTGATTATTCAACAAAAAAACCGAATTGAAATTGAAATTGAAATTGAAATTGAAGAGCTTCAACAATCAAGCCTTTCGGACATCTAGTTTCGGTAGGAATCTCGCAATCGAGAACGCCAAGGTAATGCTGCAGAGTGTAGAGTTTTCAATTTGATGTTTTTGATGTTTTTCTCATAAATTCCTAATAAATCTGGACAAAAATCGAACATATATTTGAAACTTTGCATGTATTCATGACATAAAAAGACTCGTTGATAATGCTTGCTTCATATAGATAAGATGAGCGACAATTTTTTGCAACAAAGACGACAACAACATCCTCGATTGATGTGAATCCCTGAGTGGCTTTATTTCACAACCTGTCAAAATCATGATCAATTACCCCAAACATGGCTTCAAAAATAGAATCAGGATGCGGCAACGCGGCCGTTCTTCAGTCTATTTTTGCTTTATTGACCATAAGCTGCGGCGGACACCTGCCCGGACCACGACCGGCGAACGTGAGCAGAATCTGTCACCGGCCACGGTCCGGCGGTCATCCGCGCGGACGTCGACAGCTTATTTATGAACTCCACGAACCTGCGCCTCCCTTTTGGCCTCTGCGAAGCGACCGGAATCGCTAAGTGTTGGAGCGTTAGAAGACGACACACACAAGTTTGAAGAGTTGGACTTTAGTCGGCTCAATGCGGAAGATCGACGCCTGGCTATCGGAATCGATATGCAACAAGATTGATGCTGTCAGTAATCGTTCACCGCCGAGACAACGGGTCGGCGTGAATTAGAAAAAAGAACAATATTGTCGGTTTCGATACGAGACGTTCGGAGATGCTAGCCGTGTCAATGCTAATCAACGCCGCATGAACGTGCAGATATTCTTTTAAGACAAATAATTTATTCCGGCACCAGGGTTGTCCCTTTTTGTACTGACAATCTTGAACAAACACACTCATCAAGTTCTTCTTTGTTGAAACCGGCAAAGTTGACAGTGCCGACCGTTCTCACAGAAGAAGAACATTATTTATTGATCGTTGTCATCTTTTTGCGGAGTTGTTCCCTTTTTGTTACTCTTCTTGCACGCGAAATATTCTATGAATGCAAATTTGAGACGTTTAACCTCCGGCGGGGCCGAAGACACTGCGCCCTGGTGCATTATGGACTTCTGCGAGATGAACTATGCGTTTTGATGAGTTCTTTGAACAACTTCTTGACGGCTTCTTGAGTGATGGCGAACGATTTATGAACTGTATTCAGCGAGTTGAGCACCACGCCTAAGCTCAGGTTTCATCAAAATCGAAAACAATGAAACTAGATTTTTCTTTTAAATCACACAATTTAACCCAACTTTTTGATTCTAACACAGCAGAGTTCTATATCATCCTGTTATTTATAATAACTCATCCCCGAGTAAATTTAAAATTACTGTTTACCTCTGCACATACCTATTACGATTATCTTTTATCACATTTTGTATGCACACATTTCCCGGTGATTCATCAAAACTTGTTGACGCCAATAACGTGCAAATGTAGACAAACCTTAGCTTCAAACTTTTAAATTTGTTAACATAGTTCTTATCACCGGCAGTGGGATTCCCAGCCCAGAACCACCTTATTACGAATGCTAGGACTGTCCCAGTCCGCCAAATAACCGTTGCGGGGTCCGTCGCGACGGTCAACTGGATCGGGTTCATCGCCAAAACGTTTGAATCGAAATTGCCTTATTGCTGGTGTTTTGATGGGTTTTGGGTGCCACACCTCGGGGAAGTTGGTTTGTTTTAAAACAAATCCAGCAAGATGGATTGTGCCGAAAAATGTTCGTTATTTGAAGGATTTAATATTCATTCTGCGTAGCGCCTTTTGGCAGTTTGCATTTTTGCAGTAATATGCACTCAACCTTGATGATAGCAAATTATTTACAAAGTCAAAATTCTAAATAACTATAAATAATAAATCCTTCGCCTTGTAGATTTTACGAAAAATACCTTGTAACACAACAACGTATTTCTCCAGTCTGCCCTTGAGAACATTTCTACTATTCCACCACGACTCCCTTCGTCTGAATTGGCGCCCCTGTCCAACGCCCTAGTCAATAAAACCAAAGAAGAAAGGGCTCGACTAGTGCTACTACACAGCATAGTAGTAGTGCACGGTAGCCATGGCACCGGTCAAAGCCATATTTTCCCCTCAAATCGAAAAAATAAACGCAGTGACATAAACTCCGTACAAATGCACACGGAATTTAAATACACCTGGATTTGCTTTGGGGGTTGTTAAAAAGGGGAAGAACTTGGTTTTAGGTTGTTCGAAAGGAGATATTTAGAGGCAGCTGAGCAACTCTCTACGAAATCGGCCGATTTCGACCATTTTTATTTTTTGTATTTTTTTATTTGACTCAAACTTTGTGAGGGCCTTCCCTATGACCAAATAAGCTATTTTGCGTCATTGGTTCACCCATACAAGTCTCCATACAATTTTGGCAGCTGTCCATACAAAAATGGTATGTAAATATTCAAACAGCTGTAACTTTTGAGTTAATTTTCTGATCAATTTGGTGTCTTCGGCAAAGTTGTAGGTATTGTTGAGGACTTTTGAGAAAAAATAGGTGCACGGAAAAAAATTGGAGATTTTTTTATCAACTTTTTTTTTCACTCAAACTCAATTTCCCAAAATACGTACCGTAAAACGGGGTGACTTTGATAGCCGGGGTGACTTTGATAGGTTTGCGATTTTTCCGCAAAATGAAGAGTACAATTAAAATACGTAAGGAATGGTTCAGAAACATACTGACCGTGGTAGAGAAGTGTTCAAAGTACCTCAAGAAGAACTTTTCATAAAATTTTGAAAGGTTTATAAAGTTAGCTAACTATAGTTAAGAAAATGTTAATGGAAGTCATTATTTTAAACTTCTCAAAGTATAATGGAGCAATTCCAGCTCAAATCAGGAATTTTTCTGGTACTTTTGTACCCTACCCTCTCCGATTTCAATGAAAGTTTTTAGACATGTTATCCTAGGCCTATATAAGCCATTTTTGTGTATATGGAGCCAATAGTACTCGAAAATAACATTTGAGAAGGGCGTAAGGTATTTAAATATTTTTGTATTTTGCAATTTAAAAATTACTGTATCTCTAACCCGTTGCGTCGTATCAAAAAGTGGTCAATGACAAACTTGTAGGAAATTGGATGGGCTTTCTGAAAAAAATACACTGAAACAAAAATACACGCCACTTCTATGAGATTTTTTGATTTTTAAGTCTAAAACTTAAATTTAAAGGTGTTGTCACGATTTTTTTTCGTTCAAAATTTTTGAGGAAATAGCCTAAGATGTTACCAAAAGACTGACGAAAAATGCAGGATGGTATGTCTCTCCTAAAAAAATACAAAAATCATTTACTAAAACTGTTTTTTTGAAAAGTGGTCTAAACGTCAAAATTTTAAAAAACCCACAGTGAGAATCGATTCTCCAGACAATTTTACATAAAAGTCTCCATATTGACCATTGTCCTATGTCCAATCCTTGGGAAGATACAGCGGTTTTAAAAATAAAAATGATGAAAAAATGGGTTTTTTGGTGGTTTTTGGCAATTTCTATATGACAGACTTGGTTTTTCAGTCTCGTAAATATTTTTACCGGAAAGCTCGTACAATTTCCCATAAGTTTGCCTTTGACAGCTTTTTTTTTTTTTTTTTTCTCAATGAACATGATTTTTATCGGAAAACGGAATGCATTTTCGGATTCTTTGGACAATTTTCCACTAGTAGAAGGTTAAATAAATTTGTAAATAATAAATAATATGTGTTTTTGAAACACAATTAAAAAAATCTCCAAATTTATAGGCAATTTCAGTTGAACAAATTTCGTGTAAAATGTGAAAACTTGTGATTCGTGCTTCGAATTCAGTATAAAATGCAATATAAATCGATAATTTTAAAAACAAAACCAGTTTTAACAAATTTCAGGCAAAATTCCGACTTTTTAACAATTTTACCTAAAATTTATATGTATTTTGTTAAAAAGCTTAAAAACTTAGTTAACTTAACATAAGCATTGATTTTTTTTTTCTTACAAACTATATCAGCTACTTTAGTGATGATACATTTAACGTACAAATAAAGTTTGAACATCTTAAATATGATTTTAACAAGAAAAACTATGACTATCAAAGTCACCCTGGAATTAAAACTAAGAATTTTTAACGTAACTATTTTTCTAAACACTATTGAAAAAACTTTTTTTCCAAAAAAGTGCATGGACTTTGTGTGGCCTACCCCAGTACATGATTTAAAAATAAAAATCTTGAGAAAAACCTTACCTGTTGGAAAATATTCTAAAAACAAATTGAAATCCTATCAAAGTCACCCCGGTTTACGGTATTTTTTTACTTTCGAGATTTTTTGATATGTTTTAGGGGACAAAAATCCGCAACTTTTGAGCCATAGAGAAACATGGTCAAAAAATCTGGCGCCGAGTTAAGAATTTTTGAAAAAAAAAGTGATTTTTGGAAAAAAAATCGATGTTTTTTGCAAAAACAGGTTTGACATTACTTTTTAATGCAAAATTGAATTTGCAATCGAAAAGTACTTTACAGATTTTTTGATAAAGGACTCCGTTTTCAAGATATAGCCACCGAAAGTTTGATTTTAGCGAAATATTTGCAGTTTTTCAATTTTTAAAAATAGTGACCATGAGTGACCATTTCTAAAAATATTTTTTTTAAAAGTTCGGAAAATTTGCTATAAAATTGTCTAAGAGACATTGAAGATTGGACCTCGGGTTGCTGAGATAGAGCCGCTTTAAGAAAAAGAAACACGAAAATTGAAGTTTTCTAAATCTCACCAAAACAACCCACCTTTTTCTAATGACGATATCTCAGCAATTAATGGTCCGATTTTCAATGTTAATGTATAAAACATTCGTGAAATATTTTTTTCGAAAAGATCGGAAAATTTCACGAATGTTTCATGTATTATATTATGTATTATACAGTATTAACATTGAAAATCGGACCATTAGTTGCTGAGATAACGTCATTAGAAAATGGTGGGCTGATTGGGTGAAACTTAGAAAACTTCAATTTTCGTGTTTCTTTTTCTTGAGGCCGCTGTATTTCAGCATCCAGAGGTCCAATCTTCAATGTCTCTTAGACTATTTTATAGCAAATTTTCTGAACTTTAAAAAAAATATTTTTAGAAATGGTCACTCATGGTCACTATTTTTAAAAATTGAAAAACTGCAAATATTTCGCTAAAATCAAACTTTCGGTGGCTATATCTTGAAAATGGAGCCCTTTATCAAAAAATCTGTGAAGTACTTTTCGATTGCAAATTCAATTTTGCATTAAAAAGTAATGTCAAACTTGTTTTTGCATAAAACTTCGATTTTTTCCAAAAATCACTATTTTTTCAAAAATTCATAACTCGGCGCCAGATTTTTTGATCATGTTTCTCTATGGCTCAAAAGTTGCGGATTTTTGTCCCCTAAAACATATCAAAAAATCTCGAAAATCAAAAAATACGTATTTTGGGAAATTGAGTTTTAGTGAAAAAAAAGTTGATAAAAAATCTCCAATTTTTTTTCCGTGCACCTATTTTTTTCTCAAAAGTCCTCAACAATACCTACAACTTTGCCGAAGACACCAAATTGATCAGAAAATTCACTCAAAAGTTACAGCTGTTTGAATATTTTCAAACCATTTTTGTATGGACAGCTGCCAAAATTGTATGGAGACTTGTATGGGTGAACCAATGATGCAAAATAGCATATTTGGTCATAGGGAAGGCCCCCACAAACTTTGAGCCAAATAAAAAAATACAAATAAAATCCATTTCCGGTTTTGGTAGAGGATTGCTCAGCTATTAGAAGCAGTACACTAGTTATACATATAATTAGATACCATGTGTAGATGTTGTAAAATACATTTTTGTTCAAAATATTACTTAAGTAATTACAAAAAAAAGTGAAATAAAATTTCAACAAATTCTAAGAGTGACTGATATTTTCACTCACTTCCTCACTGTAATAAAAGTAGAAGTACTGTAAGTGTGAAACTAGGGCTAGAAAAGCGTAATTGTTACAGTTTTCTCACGAACGTCGAACAAAACAAAAAAAAAACGTAAACAAAACCCCTTCCCTTTCGATCGACTTAAAGTGTGTGAGAAATCTTCTCACTGAGCCGCAAAATGCAAAGTGCATCCGATACTAATCGGCACCCTTTAACGTTTCATTCAATATGTTTTGCATCTCATTCTAAAGGGGGGGGGGGAGAGTGGGAGTTGGGGTTAGAATCTTGCCAACCCCTCTTTGAGCAAAGGGGGAGGGGGGTTGTTGTTATAATTATTGGCAAAGTTTTGCATCGGTAATTGGCTACGGTCATGCAAGTTAACCTCAGAATCGCTGGGGGAAGTACTTTTTTGTGTGTGTTTTGTTTACTGCAACTAGTGCAGGTATTAATCATGTGTGATGGATTTGGAGTGCTACCGGGGTTGAGAGTATTGATTACTGTGAAGAAATTTTACTTTTGAAAATATACCGTGGGAACTTTCTTGTTCGTCAGAGGGTGATTGATACACTTGCCAAATCACATAAAATATATGATGAGTAAATATTTGGAAAAAATAGTATTTCAAGGCAATAGGCAATGAAACTATCAATTTTCCATTTTTGTGTAAAAATTAAAATCGGTACAAAGCGTATCAATCTTATTAGAAGTAACAATTATTTCAAAAATTCTTTAATATTTCACTACGATTAGTTAAAAAAAAAATGAAATCAGCACCACCATAATTGAACCTCTTCCCGAATTTCACGAAACAATGAAAAAGTTCAGCAACCTTCCTTTCCACCTCATCGCATTCGCCAGAATAATGCGTAAAAATCCAAAAATGGATTAATAATCGCCACTGCTGCTGAATATTCATCTTCCTTGGAACACAAACCGACAACGGACTGAACCGTCGAGCCTCGACGTCGAGTACGTTTCATTCGAGTCACGTCGAAGGTTTCTGGCCAATGATGAACGCCAGGAAAGTGTGACCACTGACGTCTTACAGAACAGAACAGAAAATAACCCTCCAAGAAGCATTTTATTAACAATATTTAACTTTTTAACTTTTTAATTGTTTTGACGGTTATAAAATTAAGAATACCTTCCTCCAAACAACCAACCTGAAATCCAACGACATTGTTTTTATCAACTCACAATCAAGTCAACGCGTCCGTGTGTCGACACTTTGCAAACCCAGCCCGCGGGTTGCAAAAGTCTCGCGCGCACCATTATCTGAACTGAATAAGACAGCCCGGAGAAGGTTCAACCCCCCTCTGATAATGGAGCCAGTCGCGAGTTTTCTTATCTGTTTGCCCAGAGCCCTCTCGGGTGATAGTGTCTCAACCCCGTTACGCGGAGCAGTCGTGAGTGTTTCTTCTGCAATGTTGGGATTGCTTGTTACCTGCGCGACATTCCAGCGCAATTGGAACAGTGATCACAATAGGTTTGAAAATGTCTCCTAAATCTGAGTTAATCAATTTTTAAAAGCTTCAAAAAGTGTGTGTTCCAAATTCCTTACGCTACAAAAGCATTTATGATTTCGTCGTGATCAAGATATCTTGTCGCACGACCATTTTAGGCCAAATTGAGTTAAGGGCGCCATTTTATACAGCCTCACTTTTTAATCTTCAAAGATCCCCAAAAATATGATTTCAATCCTCAGATATTCAAACAAAACCCGGAAGAAACTTCGTCCGATGTTATCAATCGCGCCCTGCAGCTTGTTGCACATGCGACAACTGGCCAAAGGGAACTTAGTCAGAAGACGGTTTGACACACGTACACGTCCAACTGCTGTATACTTTTTTAATCACAACTCGGGACACCAGCAACCAGAGCGAGTTGTGGCGCTATAACCACGGCAAATAGAGTCCAGAGCATTTGTGGAAATACAATGTCCCATCCCAGAGGGCACGGGATTGAAACTCGTCTGAAAAACCTGTATCATTTTCTCATTCGAAACAGTGGCGCCACGTGGTGGTAGCTGCCCTGTTTATTACACAGTGAAATTATCCATGGCCAATCCAAGGAACCAGAAGGTGACAACAGAAATGTTTGTCCAAAATGGGTGCTGCAAAAAACTTATTGTTTTTAACAAATTTTCAAATAAATCAGCAACGAATTACAAGTTTGACAGTCGAACTACACTTAAAAGTTGGTTTTGTTATTTGTTTTTGCAAAACCGCATATTTTTAACGAAAGTGCCAAAAATTTTCGTATTCACCTTTTGCCTCTTGCTGGCGCTTTGTGTTAGTATGTGTGTGGTCGATGTTTGCGGACGTGCACGCAGAACACAGAACAGTGAGAATAGCATAGCATAGCATAGCATAGCATAACGGGTCTGCACCACGCTGTAGGGGGTGCCACAATGGTCAATTCAATATTCTTAGACAATTTGATTGCTGCCCGGTACATCCAAAAATATCTAAGAACGTAAATTTCCACACTGTGCTCCAAGGCTACGCCCATACAGTCCTGTGGGGATTTGGGAGGGGATGTTTTTGTTGTTCACTAGTGGCAAAAGTGCAGGGAACCCATGCGACTTTTAAAAGTGAACGGAATATTTTTGGGAGGTTTGGAATGGGGGTTAGGGGAATTTCATCGGGCCGATGAAAATGGTTGAATGCGTAATGTATTAAATGATTTGGAAGTTTGTACGTGTAAATGTGAGTCTTTAGTGTATTATATAATAAGCATGTAGTTTTGTAAAAATAATAAATGAATCAAATACAATACATATAATAAATATAATAAATAAAATCAAGATGATTCCAGGAAGCTGTAAAAAAAATTGCAGTAATTAAAAATATAAATACTCCAGATGGTTCCTATGCTGTTCTAGAAAGTTTCGTTAATTTAAACAATTTGATCATATATGGTATGAGGAGATGGTATGTTATAGGAAAGGAAAAGGATGAGGAATAATATAAACAATTATATAAATCATATAGTGAGTTGATAAATTTACACACAGACAGTAAAATTACAACAATCCCTCACCCCATACGAACAGCGACACAAAAGCACACACACACACAAAAAAATTAACCTGAATAATCACGACTTCGACTGACACGCAACAATATTCATTAGCACAATGACCCCCCATTATTTAATTACAATAACCACTCACCCAAGCACACAAACAGCGACACAAAAGAAATGAAAATGAACATGCAAAAACAAGACAACGCGTCCCCGTGGTCAGCGCACTAATCCAGAACACAGAACAGTGAGAATCAGCGAAAATGCCTCACTTTCTGCTGATACAAGTCGCCATATTGAAATTGCTTGAAGATTCATACCCGTGCAGAGGGGCCCGGGGTACCAAACCTTCTTAGCATGGTGCTCCCAACGAATACAACCAAATCTCGGAGCGTGTGCTTCTTCCTCCCCTGTCGATTCAGAATTGTGTTATTGTTCGAACACTCAGTGCTCAAACTCAACCCAATTATGAATCATCTCTGCGATACGTCTTTACGCAGTAGGCCTGGCCGCTCTAACGCATGAGATGTTTCAATGCATTCCGATGCAATGGCGCACTACAAATGTTAACAAATGACAAGAAGAGTGCTGACGTAATCTAACCTAAGGCACTCTCCAGGGATGCGCTAGGGTTTGATTAGTTTGATTAGATTAGACAACTCGGGACTCCGGCAACCAAATTCAACCAAATTTTAGGACGATGCTCAGAGTGGTCAGCCAAACATTTTTTAAGTTATTGTTTACATTGTGCTCTCTTTTTTTTCTTAAAAATTTATTTTTCTCGATGAGCAAACCTTTTTTTCTCACGTTCAAGTGTTTTTTTTATTTCTTACCATCAAAAATCTAATTAAACAAAAAAAAGTTTAAAATACTCAGCAATCAAAATGAGAAAAATAAAACTCCAATTTTTGTTTAATCAAGGCCAAAGAGTGGCGTGCGACAAGATTGCATGATCACATCGATTTGAGAAAATGCAGTTTTTTATGGAACAGCAGAATATTTAAATGTATTATTTAAATGTTAGCTCAGCTAAATTAAGAAAAAAAATTGTGTTGATTTGAAAAAAAAAAGATGAAAAAGATGACGTTTTATTATTTTTTAACTCTGACTGTTTGTCCATTGACCACGTCAAAATTGTGCATAAAACATTATTTCTAATTTCAAACCTTAAATTTTTAAATTTTGCGTGAAAATTTAAATTTTATGAAACTCAAAGTAAATAACAAAATATGTTTATAGACGGTAATACTGGTATTATCAGCAGGGGAAAAATGGGTTTAGTGAGCTAATTTTTTTACATAAATTTTCAGAAATTTGAAGATTCCCAAGATTTGAAAACTGCAGGATATTAAATGGAGAATTAAATCTATAAAAAAAAGTAATTGAAACAACTTCAAAAAGACTTCAATTTATTTTAAAATTATTAATTTTAAAATCAAATTCAAACCGAATATATTTAGCTTATTTTTCATGAAATTTGGACATCGATAACCCTGATTTTTTTTTCATAAAATTTTAATAAAGTCTGATGGTTAAGAAAACAATCAGATGTATATTATTAAAATTATATTCTTTTAAGAATAGACTAAACAAAATATGTTTACTTCATTACTGCTATTCCTTTTTTCAAATAATAGACTTAGCTTTGTATCAACTTTGCAGAAAATACCTTAAGAAGTTTTTCACACTTTTTAAATTTAAAAATCATTAAATTTAAATGTAAGCATAAATTCATAGACATTCATTGGTTACTAAAAAGCAAATTAAATCATCACATTATAATCTAGTTGAAAAAATCTATGAAAGGATTCGTTTTTTAAAAAAATATTAAAAAATACAAAACAAAAAATAAATAATGCGGTTTTCGAAAATTTGGCAGGCGATCTGTTTTTTTAAACAATAGTTATTTTTATATCAGAATTAAAACTATTGCAATAGAGATTTAAAGATTAATGTATCGTTATTTTATACTTTCTACACTTTTTTATCATTCAAGAAATCAATAGATTTACATATTTTTTGATAAAGTTAGGCTATTGCAAATATTTTTCGAAGTTTTTGTTTCTTCTTATACTTTTCACGATTTCAAATCTTTTAGACTAATCAAAAGATGTAAAAAAAATTAGGTAAAGCTGTTGTGAACATTTTTAAAGGCTTTTGTCTCCCCCTTCATAATTAGCCCTAAAAATCAAAGAACAAATTTAAGTACAGTCAGCTAAAATCAATCTGAAAATGCATTCCCCTGAGTTGATCCAAAAATATTTTAAGATTTTGTTATAAAAATATGATTGGAAAATGTGGCATTTGTTCAAATTGCCGAAGATTAATCGAATTGATTTTCAATTTTGTAAAAAGGTCATTAGGTCTCAACCAAGTTTCACAAATGTATTTTGTTTTAAATATTCTAAAGCCGTTGAAACTGTTATCAGTTGATCAATTGAAATCT